>NW_028318901.1:0-300000 GCF_062004578.1 Staurois parvus | reverse complement strand
AATCACAAGGCGAGGCTGACACCAGACTGACACCATCACGAGGCGAGGCTGACACCAGACTGACCCCATCACGAGGCGAGACTGACACCGGACTGACCCCATCACGAGGCGAGGCTGACACCAGACTGACACCATCATGATGTGAGGCTGACACCAGACTGACCCCATCACGAGGTGAGGCTGACACCAGACTGTCTCCATCACGAAGCAAGGCTGACACCAGACTTACCCCATCACGGGGCGAGGCTGACACCAGACTAACCCCATCACGAGGCGAGACTGACACCAGACTGACCCCATCACGAGGCGAGACTGACACCAGACTGACCCCATCATGATGTGAGGCTGACACCAGACTGACCCCATCACGAGGCGATGCTGACACCAGACTGACCCCATCACGAGGCGAGACTGACACCAGACTGACCCCATCACAAGGCGAGACTGACACCAGACTGACACCATCATGATGTGAGGCTGACACCAGACTGACCTCATCACGAGGCAAGGCTGACACCAGACTGACACCATCACGAGGCGAGGCTGACACCAGACTGACACCATCACGAGGCGAGACTGACACCAGACTGACCCTATCATGATGTGAGGCTGACACTAGACTGACACCATCACTAGGCGAGTCTGACACCAGACTGACCCCGTCACGAGGCGAGGCTGACACCAGACTGACCCCGTCACGGGGCGAGGCTGACACCAGACTGACCCCATCACGAGGCGAGGCTGACACCAGACTGACCCCATCACGAGGCGAGACTGACACCAGACTGACACCATCACGAGGCGAGACTGACACCAGACTGACTCCATCATGATGTGAGGCTGACACCAGACTGACCCCATCACGAGGCGAGGCTGACACCAGACTGACCCCATCACGAGGCGAGGCTGACACCAGACTGACCCCATCACGAAGCGAGGCTGACACCAGACTGACACCATCACAAGGCGAAGCTGACACAAGATTGACACCATCATGATGTGAGGCTGACACCAGACTGACCCCGTCACGGGGCAAGGCTGACACCAGACTGACCCCATCACGGGGCGAGGCTGACACCAGACTGACCCCATCACGAGACGAGACTGACACCAGACTGACCCCATCAAGAGGCGAGGCTGACACCAGACTGACCCCATCACGAGGCGAGGCTGAAACCAGACTGACCCCGTCACGAGGCAAGGCTGACACCAGACTGACCCAATCACAAGGCGAGGCTGACACCAGACTGACACCATCACGAGGCGAGGCTGACACCAGACTGACCCCATCACGAGGCGAGACTGACACCGGACTGACCCCATCACGAGGCGAGGCTGACACCAGACTGACACCATCATGATGTGAGGCTGACACCAGACTGACCCCATCACGAGGTGAGGCTGACACCAGACTAACTCCATCACGAAGCGAGGCTGACACCAGACTTACCCCATCACGGGGCGAGGCTGACACCAGACTAACCCCATCACGAGGCGAGACTGACACCAGACTGACCCCATCACGAGGCGATGCTGACACCAGACTGACCCCATCATGAGGCGAGACTGACACCAGACTGACCCCATCACAAGGCGAGACTGACACCAGACTGACCCCATCACGAGGCGAGGCTGACACCAGACTGATCCCATCACGAGGCGAGGCTGACACCAGACTGACCCCATCACTAGGCGAGGCTGACACCAGACTGACCCCATCATGAGGCGAGGCTGACACCAGACTGACACGATCACGAGGCAAGGCTGACACCAGACTGACCCCATCACGAGGCGAGACTGACACCAGACTGACCCCATCACGAGGCAAGGCTGACACCAGACTGATCCCATCACGAGGCGAGGCTGACACCAGACTGACCCCATCACTAGGCGAGGCTGACACCAGACTGACCCCATCATGAGGCGAGGCTGACACCAGACTGACACGATCACGAGGCGAGGCTGACACCAGACTGACACCATCATGATGTGAGGCTGACACCAGACTGACCCCATCACGAGGTGAGGCTGACACCAGACTGACTCCATCACGAAGCGAGGCTGACACCAGACTTACCCCATCACGGGGCGAGGCTGACACCAGACTAACCCCATCACGAGGCGAGACTGACACCAGACTGACCCCATCACGAGGCGAGACTGACACCAGACTGACCCCATCATGATGTGAGGCTGACACCAGACTGACCCCATCACGAGGCGATGCTGACACCAGACTGACCCCATCACGAGGCGAGACTGACACCAGACTGACTCCATCCCAAGGCGAGACTGACACCAGACTGACCCCATCACGAGGCGAGGCTGACACCAGACTGACCCCATCACGAGGCGAGACTGACACCAGACTGACCCCATCACGAGGCGAGACTGACACCAGACTGACCCCATCACGAGGCGAGGCTGACACCAGACTGATCCCATCACGAGGCGAGGCTGACACCAGACTGACCCCATCACTAGGCGAGGCTGACACCAGACTGACCCCATCATGAGGCGAGGCTGACACCAGACTGACACGATCACGAGGCGAGGCTGACACCAGACTGACACCATCATGATGTGAGGCTGACACCAGACTGACCCCATCACTAGGCGAGGCTGACACCAGACTGACCCCATGACGAGGCGAGACTGACTCCAGACTGACCCCATCATGTTGTGAGACTGACACCAGACTGACCCCATCACGAGGCGAGGCTGACACCAGACTGACCCAATCACGAGGCGAGGCTGACACCAGACTGACCCCATCACGAGGCGAGACTGACACTGGACTGACCCCATCACGAGGCGAGACTGACACCAGACTGACACCATCATGATGTGAGGCTGACACCAGACTGACCCCATCACGAGGCGATGCTGACACCAGTCTTACCCAATCACGAGGCGAGGCTGACACCAGACTGACACCATCACAAGGCGAAGCTGACACCAGATTGACACCATCATGATGTGAGGCTGACACCAGACTGACCCCGTCACGGAGCGAGGCTGACACCAGACTGACCCTATCACGAGGCGAGGCTTACACCAGACTGACCCCATCACGAGGCGAGGTTGACACCAGACTGACACCATTACGATGTGAGGCTGACACCAGACTGACCCCATCACGAGGCGAGGCTGACACCAGACTGACACCATCACGAGGCGAGGCTGACACCAGACTGACACCATCACGATGCAAGGCTGATGCCAGACTGACCCCATCGCGAGGCGAGGCTGACACCTGACTGACACCATCACAATGTGAGGCTGACACCAGACTGACCACATCACGAGGCGAGGCTGACACCAGACTGACCCCATCACGAGGCGAGGCTGACACCAGACTGACCCCATCACGAGGCGAGACTGACACCAGACTGACCCCATCATGATGTGAGGCTGACACCAGACTGACCCCATCACGAGGCGAGGCTGACACCTGACTGACACCATCACGAGGCGATGCTGACACCAGACTGACACCATCATGATGTGAGGCTGACACCAGACTGACCCCATCAAGAGGCGAGACTGACACCAGACTGACCCCATCACGATGCGAGGCTGACACCAGACTGACACCATCATGATGTGAGGCTGACACCAGACTGACCCCATCACGAGGTGAGGCTGACACCAGACTGACTCCATCACGAAGCGAGGCTGACACCAGACTTACCCCATCACGGGGCGAGGCTGACACCAGACTAACCCCATCACGAGGCGAGACTGACACCAGACTGACCCCATCACGAGGCGAGACTGACACCAGACTGACCCCATCATGATGTGAGGCTGACACCAGACTGACCCCATCACGAGGCGATGCTGACACCAGACTGACCCCATCACGAGGCGAGACTGACACCAGACTGACTCCATCCCAAGGCGAGACTGACACCAGACTGACCCCATCACGAGGCGAGGCTGACACCAGACTGATCCCATTACGAGGCGAGACTGACACCAGACTGACCCCATCACGAGGCGAGGCTGACACCAGACTGATCCCATCACGAGGCGAGGCTGACACCAGACTGACCCCATCACTAGGCGAGGCTGACACCAGACTGACCCCATCATGAGGCGAGGCTGACACCAGACTGACACGATCACGAGGCGAGGCTGACACCAGACTGACACCATCATGATGTGAGGCTGACACCAGACTGACCCCATCACTAGGCGAGGCTGACACCAGACTGACCCCATGACGAGGCGAGACAGACTCCAGACTGACCCCATCATGTTGTGAGACTGACACCAGACTGACCCCATCACGAGGCGAGGCTGACACCAGACTGACCCAATCACGAGGCGAGGCTGACACCAGACTGACCCCATCACGAGGCGAGACTGACACCGGACTGACCCCATCACGAGGCGAGACTGACACCAGACTGACACCATCATGATGTGAGGCTGACACCAGACTGACCCCATCACGAGGCGATGCTGACACCAGTCTTACCAAATCACGAGGCGAGGCTGACACCAGACTGACACCATCACAAGGCGAAGCTGACACCAGATTGACACCATCATGATGTGAGGCTGACACCAGACTGACCCCATCACGGAGCGAGGCTGACACCAGACTGACCCTATCACGAGGCGAGGCTTACACCAGACTGACCCCATCACGAGGCGAGGTTGACACCAGACTGACACCATTACGATGTGAGGCTGACACCAGACTGACCCCATCACGAGGCGAGGCTGACACCAGACTGACACCATCACGATGCAAGGCTGATGCCAGACTGACCCCATCGCGAGGCGAGGCTGACACCTGACTGACACCATCACAATGTGAGGCTGACACCAGACTGACCACATCACGAGGCGAGGCTGACACCAGACTGACCCCATCACGAGGCGAGGCTGACACCAGACTGACCCCATCACGAGGCGAGACTGACACCAGACTGACCCCATCATGATGTGAGGCTGACACCAGACTGACCCCATCACGAGGCGAGGCTGACACCTGACTGACACCATCACGAGGCGATGCTGACACCAGACTGACACCATCATGATGTGAGGCTGACACCAGACTGACCCCATCAAGAGGCGAGACTGACACCAGACTGACCCCATCACGATGCGAGGCTGACACCAGACTGACACCATCATGATGTGAGGCTGACACCAGACTGACCCAATCACGAGGTGAGGCTGACACCAGACTGACTCCATCACGAAGCGAGGCTGACACCAGACTTACCCCATCACGGGGCGAGGCTGACACCAGACTAACCCCATCACGAGGCGAGACTGACACCAGACTGACCCCATCACGAGGCGAGACTGACACCAGACTGACCCCATCATGATGTGAGGCTGACACCAGACTGACCCCATCACGAGGCGATGCTGACACCAGACTGACCCCATCACGAGGCGAGACTGACACCAGACTGACTCCATCCCAAGGCGAGACTGACACCAGACTGACCCCATCACGAGGCGAGGCTGACACCAGACTGATCCCATCACGAGGCGAGGCTGACACCAGACTGACCCCATCACTAGGCGAGGCTGACACCAGACTGACCCCATCATGAGGCGAGGCTGACACCAGACTGACACGATCACGAGGCGAGGCTGACACCAGACTGACCCCATCACGAGGCGAGACTGACACCAGACTGACCCCATCACGAGGCGTGACTGACACCAGACTGACCCCATCACGAGGCGAGACTGACACCAGACTGACTCCATCCCAAGGCGAGACTGACACCAGACTGACCTCATCACTAGGCGAGGCTGACACCAGACTGACCCCATGACGAGGCGAGACTGACTCCAGACTGACCCCATCATGTTGTGAGACTGACACCAGACTGACCCCATCACGAGGCGAGGCTGACACCAGACTGACCCAATCACGAGGCGAGGCTGACACCAGACTGACCCCATCACGAGGCGAGACTGACACCGGACTGACCCCATCACGAGGCGAGACTGACACCAGACTGACACCATCATGATGTGAGGCTGACACCAGACTGACCCCATCACGAGGCGATGCTGACACCAGTCTTACCCAATCACGAGGCGAGGCTGACACCAGACTGACACCATCACAAGGCGAAGCTGACACCAGATTGACACCATCATGATGTGAGGCTGACACCAGACTGACCCCGTCACGGAGCGAGGCTGACACCAGACTGACCCTATCACGAGGCGAGGCTTACACCAGACTGACCCCATCACGAGGCGAGGTTGACACCAGACTGACACCATTACGATGTGAGGCTGACACCAGACTGACCCCATCACGAGGCGAGGCTGACACCAGACTGACACCATCACGAGGCGAGGCTGACACCAGACTGACACCATCACGATGCAAGGCTGATGCCAGACTGACCCCATCGCGAGGCGAGGCTGACACCTGACTGACACCATCACAATGTGAGGCTGACACCAGACTGACCACATCACGAGGCGAGGCTGACACCAGACTGACCCCATCACGAGGCGAGGCTGACACCAGACTGACCCCATCACGAGGCGAGGCTGACACCAGACTGACCCCATCACGAGGCGAGGCTGACACCAGACTGACCCCATCACGAGGCGAGGCTGATACCAGACTGACACCATCATGATGTGAGGCTGACACCAGACTGACCCCGTCACGGAGCGAGGCTGACACCAGACTGACCCTATCACGAGGCGAGGCTTACACCAGACTGACCCCATCACGAGGCGAGGTTGACACCAGACTGACACCATTACGATGTGAGGCTGACACCAGACTGACCCCATCACGAGGCGAGGCTGACACCAGACTGACACCATCACGAGGCGAGGCTGACACCAGACTGACACCATCACGATGCAAGGCTGATGCCAGACTGACCCCATCGCGAGGCGAGGCTGACACCTGACTGACACCATCACAATGTGAGGCTGACACCAGACTGACCACATCACGAGGCGAGGCTGACACCAGACTGACCCCATCACGAGGCGAGGCTGACACCAGACTGACCCCATCACGAGGCGAGGCTGACACCAGACTGACCCCATCACGAGGCGAGGCTGACACCAGACTGACCCCATCACGAGGCGAGGCTGATACCAGACTGACACCATCATGATGTGAGGCTGACACCAGACTGACCCCATCACGAGGCGAGGCTGACACCAGACTGACACCATAATGATGTGAGGCTGCCACCAGACTGACCCCATCACGTGGTGAGGCTGACACCAGAATGACCCATTCACGAGGCGAGGCTGACACCAGCCTGACACCATCATGATGTGAGGCTGACACCAGACTGACCCCATCACGTGGTGAGGCTGACACCAGACTGACCCCATCACGAGGCGAGGCTGAAACCAAACTGACCCCATCACGAGGCGAGGCTGACACTAGACTGACCCCATCACGAGGCGAGGCTGACACCAGACTGACCCCATCACGAGGCGAGGCTGACACCAGACTGACCCCATCACGAGGCGAGGCTGACACTAGACTGAAACCATCACGATGTGAGGCTGACACCAGACTTACCCCATCACAAGTCGAGGCTGACACCAGACTGACACCATCACGAGTAGAGACTGACACCAGACTGACACCATCACGAGGCGAGGCTGACACCAGACTGACACCATCATGATGTGAGGCTGACACCAGACTGACCTCATCACGAGGCAAGGCTGACACCAGACTGACACCATCACGAGGCGAGGTTGACACCAGACTGTCACCATCATGATGTGAGGCTGACACCAGACTGACCCCATCACTAGGCGAGGCTGAAACCAGACTGACCCCATCACGAGGCGAGGCTGACACCAGACTGACACCATCACGAGGCGAGGCTGACACCAGACTGACCCCATCATGATGTGAGGCTGACACTAGACTGACACCATCATTAGGCGAGTCTGACACCAGACTGACCCCGTCACGAGGCGAGGCTGACACCAGACTGACCCCGTCACGGGGCGAGGCTGACACCAGACTGACCTCATCACGAGGCGAGGCTGACACCAGACTGACGCCATCACGAGGCGAGACTGACACCAGACTGACACCATCACGAGGCGAGACTGACACCAGACTGACCCCATCATGATGTGAGGCTGACACCAGACTGACCCCATCACGAGGCGAGGCTGACACCAGACTGACCCCATCACGAGGCGAGGCTGACACCAGACTGACCCCATCACGAAGCGAGGCTGACACCAGACTGACACCATCACAAGGCGAAGCTGACACAAGATTGACACCATCATGATGTGAGGCTGACACCAGACTGACCCCGTCACGGGGCGAGGCTGACACCAGACTGACCCCATCACGGGGCGAGGCTGACACCAGACTGACCCCTTCACGAGACGAGACTGACACCAGACTGACCCAATCACAAGGCGAGGCTGACACCAGACTGACTCCATCACGAAGCGAGGCTGACACCAGACTTACCCCATCACGGGGCGAGGCTGACACCAGACTAACCCCATCACGAGGCGAGACTGACACCAGACTGACCCCATCACGAGGCGATGCTGACACCAGACTGACCCCATCACGAGGCGAGACTGACACCAGACTGACCCCATCACAAGGCGAGACTGACACCAGACTGACCCCATCACGAGGCGAGGCTGACACCAGACTGATCCCATCACGAGGCGAGGCTGACACCAGACTGACCCCATCACTAGGCGAGGCTGACACCAGACTGACCCCATCATGAGGCGAGGCTGACAACAGACTGACACGATCACGAGGCAAGGCTGACACCAGACTGACCCCATCACGAGGCGAGACTGACACCAGACTGACCCCATCACGAGGCGAGACTGACACCAGACTGACCCCATCACGAGGCGAGGCTGACACCAGACTGATCCCATCACGAGGCGAGGCTGACACCAGACTGACCCCATCAGTAGGCGAGGCTGACACCAGACTGACCCCATCATGAGGCGAGGCTGACACCAGACTGACACGATCACGAGGCGAGGCTGACACCAGACTGACCCCATCACTAGGCGAGGCTGACACCAGACTGACGCCATGACGAGGCGAGACTGACTCCAGACTGACCCCATCATGTTGTGAGACTGACACCAGACTGACCCCATCACGAGGCGAGGCTGACACCAGACTGATCCCATCACGAGGCGAGGCTGACACCAGACTGACCCATTCACGAGGCGAGGCTGACACCAGCCTGACACCATCATGATGTGAGGCTGACACCAGACTGACCCCATCACGTGGTGAGGCTGACACCAGACTGACCCCATCACGAGGCGAGGCTGACACCAGACTGACACCATCACGAGGCGAGGCTGACACCAGACTGACCCCATCATGATGTGAGGCTGACACTAGACTGACACCATCACTAGGCGAGTCTGACACCAGACTGACCCCGTCACGAGGCGAGGCTGACACTAGACTGACCCCATCACGAGGCGAGGCTGACACCAGACTGACCCCATCACGAAGCGAGGCTGACACCAGACTGACACCATCACAAGGCGAAGCTGACACAAGATTGACACCATCATGATGTGAGGCTGACACCAGACTGACCCCGTCACGGGGCGAGGCTGACACCAGACTGACCCCATCACGGGGCGAGGCTGACACCAGACTGACCCCATCACGAGACGAGACTGACACCAGACTGACCCAATCACAAGGCGAGGCTGACACCAGACTGACTCCATCACGAAGCGAGGCTGACACCAGACTTACCCCATCACGGGGCGAGGCTGACACCAGACTAACCCCATCACGAGGCGAGACTGACACCAGACTGACCCCATCACGAGGCGATGCTGACACCAGACTGACCCCATCACGAGGCGAGACTGACACCAGACTGACCCCATCACAAGGCGAGACTGACACCAGACTGACCCCATCACGAGGCGAGGCTGACACCAGACTGATCCCATCACGAGGCGAGGCTGACACCAGACTGACCCCATCACTAGGCGAGGCTGACACCAGACTGACCCCATCATGAGGCGAGGCTGACACCAGACTGACACGATCACGAGGCAAGGCTGACACCAGACTGACCCCATCACGAGGCGAGACTGACACCAGACTGACCCCATCACGAGGCGAGACTGACACCAGACTGACCCCATCACGAGGCGAGGCTGACACCAGACTGATCCCATCACGAGGCGAGGCTGACACCAGACTGACCCCATCACTAGGCGAGGCTGACACCAGACTGACCCCATCATGAGGCGAGGCTGACACCAGACTGACACGATCACGAGGCGAGGCTGACACCAGACTGACCCCATCACTAGGCGAGGCTGACACCAGACTGACGCCATGACGAGGCGAGACTGACTCCAGACTGACCCCATCATGTTGTTAGACTGACACCAGACTGACCCCATCACGAGGCGAGGCTGACACCAGACTGATCCCATCACGAGGCGAGGCTGACACCAGACTGACCCATTCACGAGGCGAGGCTGACACCAGCCTGACACCATCATGATGTGAGGCTGACACCAGACTGACCCCATCACGTGGTGAGGCTGACACCAGACTGACCCCATCACGAGGCGAGGCTGACACCACACTGACACCATCACGAGGCGAGGCTGACACCAGACTGACCCCATCATGATGTGAGGCTGACACTAGACTGACACCATCACTAGGCGAGTCTGACACCAGACTGACCCCGTCACGAGGCGAGGCTGACACTAGACTGACCCCATCACGAGGCGAGGCTGACACAAGATTGACACCATCATGATGTGAGGCTGACACCAGACTGACCCCGTCACGGGGCGAGGCTGACACCAGACTGACCCCATCACGGGGCGAGGCTGACACCAGACTGACCCCATCACGAGACGAGACTGACACCAGACTGACCCAATCACAAGGCGAGGCTGACACCAGACTGACTCCATCACGAAGCGAGGCTGACACCAGACTTACCCCATCACGGGGCGAGGCTGACACCAGACTAACCCCATCACGAGGCGAGACTGACACCAGACTGACACCATCACAAGGCGAAGCTGACACAAGATTGACACCATCATGATGTGAGGCTGACACCAGACTGACCCCGTCACGGGGCGAGGCTGACACCAGACTGACCCCATCACGGGGCGAGGCTGACACCAGACTGACCCCATCACGAGACGAGACTGACACCAGACTGACCCAATCACAAGGCGAGGCTGACACCAGACTGACTCCATCACGAAGCGAGGCTGACACCAGACTTACCCCATCACGGGGCGAGGCTGACACCAGACTAACCCCATCACGAGGCGAGACTGACACCAGACTGACCCCATCACGAGGCGATGCTGACACCAGACTGACCCCATCACGAGGCGAGACTGACACCAGACTGACCCCATCACAAGGCGAGACTGACACCAGACTGACCCCATCACGAGGCGAGGCTGACACCAGACTGACCCCATCACGAGGCGAGGCTGACACCAGACTGACCCCATCATGAGGCGAGGCTGACACCAGACTGACACGATCACGAGGCGAGGCTGACACCAGACTGACACCATCATGATGTGAGGCTGACACCAGACTGACCCCATCACTAGGCGAGGCTGACACCAGACTGACCCCATGACGAGGCGAGACTGACTCCAGACTTACCCCATCATGTTGTGAGACTGACACCAGACTGACCCCATCACGAGGCGAGGCTGACACCAGACTGACCCAATCACGAGGCGAGGCTGACACCAGACTGACCCCATCACGAGGCGAGACTGACACCGGACTGACCCCATCACGAGGCGAGACTGACACCAGACTGACACCATCATGATGTGAGGCTGACACCAGACTGACCCCATCACGAGGCGATGCTGACACCAGTCTTACCCAATCACGAGGCGAGGCTGACACCAGACTGACACCATCACAAGGCGAAGCTGACACCAGATTGACACCATCATGATGTGAGGCTGACACCAGACTGACCCCGTCACGGAGCGAGGCTGACACCAGACTGACCCTATCACGAGGCGAGGCTTACACCAGACTGACCCCATCACGAGGCGAGGTTGACACCAGACTGACACCATTACGATGTGAGGCTGACACCAGACTGACCCCATCACGAGGCGAGGCTGACACCAGACTGACCCCATCACTAGGCGAGGCTGACACCAGACTGACCCCATCATGAGGCGAGGCTGACACTAGACTGACACCATCACGAGGCAAGGCTGACACCAGACTGACACCATCATGATGTGAGGCTGACACCAGACTGACCCCATCACTAGGCAAGGCTGACACCAGACTGACCCCATGACGAGGCGAGACTGACTCCAGACTGACCCCATCATGTTGTGAGGCTGACACCAGACTGACCCCATCACGAGGCGATGCTGACACCAGACTGACGCCATCACGAGGCGAGACTGACACCAGACTGACCCCATCACGAGGCGAGACTGACACCAGACTGACACCATCACGAGGCGAGACTGACACCAGACTGACCCCATCATGATGTGAGGCTGACACCAGACTGACCCCATCACGAGGCGATGCTGACACCAGACTGACCCCATCACGAGGCGAGACTGACACCAGACTGTCCCCTTCATGAGGCGAGACTGACACCAGACTGACCCCATCACGGGACGAGGCTGACACCAGACTGACCCCATCACGAGGCGAGACTGACAGCAGACTGACACCATCACGAGGCGAGGCTGACACCAGACTGACACGATCACGAGGCGAGGCTGACACCAGACTGACCCCATCACTAGGCGAGGCTGACACCAGACTGACGCCATGACGAGGCGAGACTGACTCCAGACTGACCCCATCATGTTGTTAGACTGACACCAGACTGACCCCATCACGAGGCGAGGCTGACACCAGACTGATCCCATCACGAGGCGAGGCTGACACCAGACTGACCCATTCACGAGGCGAGGCTGACACCAGCCTGACACCATCATGATGTGAGGCTGACACCAGACTGACCCCATCACGTGGTGAGGCTGACACCAGACTGACCCCATCACGAGGCGAGGCTGACACCACACTGACACCATCACGAGGCGAGGCTGACACCAGACTGACCCCATCATGATGTGAGGCTGACACTAGACTGACACCATCACTAGGCGAGTCTGACACCAGACTGACCCCGTCACGAGGCGAGGCTGACACTAGACTGACCCCATCACGAGGCGAGGCTGACACAAGATTGACACCATCATGATGTGAGGCTGACACCAGACTGACCCCGTCACGGGGCGAGGCTGACACCAGACTGACCCCATCACGGGGCGAGGCTGACACCAGACTGACCCCATCACGAGACGAGACTGACACCAGACTGACCCAATCACAAGGCGAGGCTGACACCAGACTGACTCCATCACGAAGCGAGGCTGACACCAGACTTACCCCATCACGGGGCGAGGCTGACACCAGACTAACCCCATCACGAGGCGAGACTGACACCAGACTGACACCATCACAAGGCGAAGCTGACACAAGATTGACACCATCATGATGTGAGGCTGACACCAGACTGACCCCGTCACGGGGCGAGGCTGACACCAGACTGACCCCATCACGGGGCGAGGCTGACACCAGACTGACCCCATCACGAGACGAGACTGACACCAGACTGACCCAATCACAAGGCGAGGCTGACACCAGACTGACTCCATCACGAAGCGAGGCTGACACCAGACTTACCCCATCACGGGGCGAGGCTGACACCAGACTAACCCCATCACGAGGCAAGACTGACACCAGACTGACCCCATCACGAGGCGATGCTGACACCAGACTGACCCCATCACGAGGCGAGACTGACACCAGACTGACCCCATCACAAGGCGAGACTGACACCAGACTGACCCCATCACGAGGCGAGGCTGACACCAGACTGACCCCATCACGAGGCGAGGCTGACACCAGACTGACCCCATCATGAGGCGAGGCTGACACCAGACTGACACGATCACGAGGCGAGGCTGACACCAGACTGACACCATCATGATGTGAGGCTGACACCAGACTGACCCCATCACTAGGCGAGGCTGACACCAGACTGACCCCATGACGAGGCGAGACTGACTCCAGACTTACCCCATCATGTTGTGAGACTGACACCAGACTGACCCCATCACGAGGCGAGGCTGACACCAGACTGACCCAATCACGAGGCGAGGCTGACACCAGACTGACCCCATCACGAGGCGAGACTGACACCGGACTGACCCCATCACGAGGCGAGACTGACACCAGACTGACACCATCATGATGTGAGGCTGACACCAGACTGACCCCATCACGAGGCGATGCTGACACCAGTCTTACCCAATCACGAGGCGAGGCTGACACCAGACTGACACCATCACAAGGCGAAGCTGACACCAGATTGACACCATCATGATGTGAGGCTGACACCAGACTGACCCCGTCACGGAGCGAGGCTGACACCAGACTGACCCTATCACGAGGCGAGGCTTACACCAGACTGACCCCATCACGAGGCGAGGTTGACACCAGACTGACACCATTACGATGTGAGGCTGACACCAGACTGACACCATCACGAGTAGAAACTGACACCAGACTGACACCATCACGAGGCGAGGCTGACACCAGACTGACACCATCATGATGTGAGGCTGACACCAGACTGACCTCATCACGAGGCAAGGCTGACACCAGACTGACACCATCACGAGGCGAGGTTGACACCAGACTGTCACCATCATGATGTGAGGCTGACACCAGACTGACCCCATCACTAGGCGAGGCTGAAACCAGACTGACCCCATCACGAGGCGAGGCTGACATCAGACTGACACCATCACGAGGCGAGGCTGACACCAGACTGACCCCATCATGATGTGAGGCTGACACTAGACTGACACCATCATTAGGCGAGTCTGACACCAGACTGACCACGTCACGAGGCGAGGCTGACACCAGACTGACCCCGTCACGGGGCGAGGCTGACACCAGACTGACCCCATCACGAGGCGAGGATGACACCAGACTGACGCCATCACGAGGCGAGACTGACACCAGACTGACACCATCACGAGGCGAGACTGACACCAGACTGACCCCATCATGATGTGAGGCTGACACCAGACTGACCCCATCACGAGGCGAGGCTGACACCAGACTGACCCCATCACGAGGCGAGGCTGACACCAGACTGACCCCATCACGAAGCGAGGCTGACACCAGACTGACACCATCACAAGGCGAAGCTGACACAAGATTGACACCATCATGATGTGAGGCTGACACCAGACTGACCCCGTCACGGGGCGAGGCTGACACCAGACTGACCCCATCACGGGGCGAGGCTGACACCAGACTGACCCCATCACGAGACGAGACTGACACCAGACTGACCCAATCACAAGGCGAGGCTGACACCAGACTGACTCCATCACGAAGCGAGGCTGACACCAGACTTACCCCATCACGGGGCGAGGCTGACACCAGACTAACCCCATCACGAGGCAAGACTGACACCAGACTGACCCCATCACGAGGCGATGCTGACACCAGACTGACCCCATCACGAGGCGAGACTGACACCAGACTGACCCCATCACAAGGCGAGACTGACACCAGACTGACCCCATCACGAGGCGAGGCTGACACCAGACTGATCCCATCACGAGGCGAGGCTGACACCAGACTGACCCCATCACTAGGCGAGGCTGACACCAGACTGACCCCATCATGAGGCGAGGCTGACACCAGACTGACACGATCACGAGGCAAGGCTGACACCAGACTGACCCCATCACGAGGCGAGACTGACACCAGACTGACCCCATCACGAGGCGAGGCTGACACCAGACTGATCCCATCACGAGGCGAGGCTGACACCAGACTGACCCCATCACTAGGCGAGGCTGACACCAGACTGACCCCATCATGAGGCGAGGCTGACACCAGACTGACACGATCACGAGGCGAGGCTGACACCAGACTGACACCATCATGATGTGAGGCTGACACCAGACTGACCCCATCACTAGGCGAGGCTGACACCAGACTGACGCCATGACGAGGCGAGACTGACTCCAGACTGACCCCATCATGTTGTGAGACTGACACCAGACTGACCCCATCACGAGGCGAGGCTGACACCAGACTGATCCCATCACGAGGCGAGGCTGACACCAGACTGACCCATTCACGAGGCGAGGCTGACACCAGCCTGACACCATCATGATGTGAGGCTGACACCAGACTGACCCCATCACGTGGTGAGGCTGACACCAGACTGACCCCATCACGAGGCGAGGCTGAAACCAAACTGACCCCATCACGAGGCGAGGCTGACACCAGACTGACCCCATCACGAGGCGAGGCTGACACCAGACTGACCCCGTCACGAGGCGAGGCTGACACCAGACTGACCCCATCACGAGGCGAGGCTGACACCAGACTGAAACCATCACGATGTGAGGCTGACACCAGACTTACCCCATCACGAGTCGAGGCTGACACCAGACTGACACCATCACGAGTAGAGACTGACACCAGACTGACACCATCACGAGGCGAGGCTGACACCAGACTGACACCATCATGATGTGAGGCTGACACCAGACTGACCTCATCACGAGGCGAGGCTGACACCAGACTGACACCATCACGAGGCGAGGCTGACACCAGACTGTCACCATCATGATGTGAGGCTGACACCAGACTGACCCCATCACTAGGCGAGGCTGAAACCAGACTGACCCCATCACGAGGCGAGGCTGACACCAGACTGACTCCATCACGAAGCGAGGCTGACACCAGACTTACCCCATCACGGGGCGAGGCTGACACCAGACTAACCCCATCACGAGGCAAGACTGACACCAGACTGACCCCATCACGAGGCGATGCTGACACCAGACTGACCCCATCACGAGGCGAGACTGACACCAGACTGACCCCATCACAAGGCGAGACTGACACCAGACTGACCCCATCACGAGGCGAGGCTGACACCAGACTGATCCCATCACGAGGCGAGGCTGACACCAGACTGACCCCATCACTAGGCGAGGCTGACACCAGACTGACCCCATCATGAGGCGAGGCTGACACCAGACTGACACGATCACGAGGCAAGGCTGACACCAGACTGACCCCATCACGAGGCGAGACTGACACCAGACTGACCCCATCACGAGGCGAGACTGACACCAGACTGACCCCATCACGAGGCGAGGCTGACACCAGACTGATCCCATCACGAGGCGAGGCTGACACCAGACTGACCCCATCACTAGGCGAGGCTGACACCAGACTGACCCCATCATGAGGCGAGGCTGACACCAGACTGACACGATCACGAGGCGAGGCTGACACCAGACTGACACCATCATGATGTGAGGCTGACACCAGACTGACCCCATCACTAGGCGAGGCTGACACCAGACTGACGCCATGACGAGGCGAGACTGACTCCAGACTGACCCCATCATGTTGTGAGACTGACACCAGACTGACCCCATCACGAGGCGAGGCTGACACCAGACTGATCCCATCACGAGGCGAGGCTGACACCAGACTGACCCCATCACGAGGCGAGGCTGACACCAGACTGAAACCATCACGATGTGAGGCTGACACCAGACTTACCCCATCACGAGTCGAGGCTGACACCAGACTGACACCATCACGAGTAGAGACTGACACCAGACTGACACCATCACGAGGCGAGGCTGACACCAGACTGACACCATCATGATGTGAGGCTGACACCAGACTGACCTCATCACGAGGCGAGGCTGACACCAGACTGACACCATCACGAGGCGAGGCTGACACCAGACTGTCACCATCATGATGTGAGGCTGACACCAGACTGACCCCATCACTAGGCGAGGCTGAAACCAGACTGACCCCATCACGAGGCGAGGCTGACACCAGACTGACCCCGTCACGGGGCGAGGCTGACACCAGACTGACCCCATCACGAGGCGAGGCTGACACCAGACTGACGCCATCACGAGGCGAGACTGACACCAGACTGACACCATCACAAGGCGAGACTGACACCAGACTGACCCCATCATGATGTGAGGCTGACACCAGACTGACCCCATCACGAGGCGATGCTGACACCAGACTGACCCCATCACGAGGCGAGACTGACACCAGACTGACCCCTTCATGAGGCGAGATTGACACCAGACTGACCCCATCACGGGACGAGGCTGACACCAGACTGACCCCATCACGAGGCGAGACTGACAGCAGACTGACACCATCACGAGGCGAGACTGACACCAGACTGACCCCATCACGAGGCGAGGCTGACACCAGACTGACCCCATCACGAGGCGGGGCTGACACCAGACTGACCCCATCACGAGGCGAGGCTGACACCAGACTGACCCCATCACGAGGCGAGGCTGACACCAGACTGACACCATCACGAGACGTGGCTGACACCAGACTGACCCCATCATGATGTGAGGCTGACACCAGACTGACCCCATCACTAGGCGAGGCTGACACCAGACTGACCCCATCACGAGGCGAGGCTGACACCAGACTGACCCCATCACGAGGCGAGGCTGACACCAGACTGACCCCATCACTAGGCGAGGCTGACACCAGACTGACCCCATCATGAGGCGAGGCTGACACCAGACTGACACCATCACGAGGCGAGGCTGACACCAGACTGACACCATCATGATGTGAGGCTGAAACCAGACTGACCCCATCACTAGGCAAGGCTGACACCAGACTGACCCCATGACGAGGCGAGACTGACTCCAGACTGACCCCATCATGTTGTGAGGCTGACACCAGACTGACCCCATCACGAGGCGATGCTGACACCAGACTGACGCCATCACGAGGCGAGACTGATACCAGACTGACCCCATCACGAGGCGAGACTGACACCAGACTGACCCCATCACGGGACGAGGCTGACACCAGACTGACCCCATCACGAGGCGAGACTGACACCAGACTGACACCATCACGAGGCGAGACTGACACCAGACTGACCCCATCACGAGGCGATGCTGACACCAGACTGACCCCATCACGAGGCGAGACTGACACCAGACTGACACCATCACGAGGCGAGACTGACACCAGACTGACCCCATCATGATGTGAGGCTGACACCAGACTGACCCCATCACGAGGCGATGCTGACACCAGACTGACCCCATCACGAGGCGAGACTGACACCAGACTGACCCCTTCATGAGGCGAGACTGACACCAGACTGACCCCATCACGGGACGAGGCTGACACCAGACTGACCCCATCACGAGGCGAGACTGACAGCAGACTGACACCATCACGAGGCGAGACTGACACCAGACAGACCCCATCACGAGGCGAGGCTGACACCAGACTGACCCCATCACGAGGCGGGGCTGACACCAGACTGACCCCATCACGAGGCGAGGCTGACACCAGACTGACACCATCACGAGGCGAGGCTGACACCAGACTGACACCATCACGAGACGAGGCTGACACCAGACTGACACCATCATGATGTGAGGCTGACACCAGACTGACCCCATCACGAGGCGAGACTGACACCAGACTGACCCCATCACGAGGCGAGGCTGACTCCAGACTGACACCATCACGAGGCGAGGCTGACACCAGACTGACACCATCATGATGTGAGGCTGACACCAGACTGACCCCATCACTAGGCGAGACTGACACCAGACTGACCCCATCACTAGGCGAGACTGACACCAGACTGACCCCATCACGAGGCGAGACTGACACCAGACTGACCCCATCACGAGGCGAGGCTGACACCAGACTGACACCATCATGATGTGAGGCTGACACCAGACTGACCCCGTCACGGGGCGAGGCTGACACCAGACTGACCCCATCACGAGGCGAGGCTGACACCAGACTGACCCCATCACGAGGCGAGACTGACACCGGAATGACCCAATCACGGGGCGAGGCTGACACCAGACTGACCCCATCACAAGGCGAGGCTGACACCAGACTGACACCATCACGAGGCGTGGCTGACACCAGACTGACCCCATCATGATGTGAGGCTGACACCAGACTGACCCCATAACGAGGCGATGCTGACACCAGACTGACACCATCATGATGTAAAGCTGACACCAGACTGACCCCGTCACGGGGCGAGGCTGACACCAGACTGACCCCATCACGAGGCGAGGCTGACACCAGACTGACGCCATCACGAGGCGAGACTGACACAGGACTGACCCCATCACGGGGCGAGGCTGACACCAGACTGACCCCATCACGAAGCGAGGCTCACACCAGACTGACACCATCACGAGGCGAGGCTGACACCAGACTGACCCCATCATGATGTGAGGCTGACACCAGACTGACCCCATCACTAGGCGAGGCTGACACCAGACTGACCCCATCACGAGGCGAGGCTGACACCAGACTGACCCCATCACGAGGCGAGGCTGACACCAGACTGACCCCATCACTAGGCGAGGCTGACACCAGACTGACCCCATCATGAGGCGAGGCTGACACCAGACTGACACGATCACGAGGCGAGGCTGACACCAGACTGACACCATCATGATGTGAGGCTGAAACCAGACTGACCCCATCACTAGGCAAGGCTGACACCAGACTGACCCCATGACGAGGCGAGACTGACTCCAGACTGACCCCATCATGTTGTGAGGCCGACACCAGACTGACCCCATCACGAGGCGATGCTGACACCAGACTGACGCCATCACGAGGCGAGACTGATACCAGACTGACCCCATCACGAGGCGAGACTGACACCAGACTGACCCCATCACGGGACGAGGCTGACACCAGACTGACCCCATCACGAGGCGAGACTGACACCAGACTGACACCATCACGAGGCGAGACTGACACCAGACTGACCCCATCATGATGTGAGGCTGACACCAGACTGACCCCATCACGAGGTTATGCTGACACCAGACTGACCCCATCACGAGGCGAGACTGACACCAGACTGACACCATCACGAGGCGAGACTGACACCAGACTGACCCCATCATGATGTGAGGCTGACACCAGACTGACCCCATCACGAGGCGATGCTGACACCAGACTGACCCCATCACGAGGCGAGACTGACACCAGACTGACCCCTTCATGAGGCGAGACTGACACCAGACTGACCCCATCACGGGACGAGGCTGACACCAGACTGACCCCATCACGAGGCGAGACTGACAGCAGACTGACACCATCACGAGGCGAGACTGACACCAGACTGACCCCATCACGAGGCGAGGCTGACACCAGACTGACCCCATCACGAGGCGGGGCTGACACCAGACTGACCCCATCACGAGGCGAGGCTGACACCAGACTGACACCATCACGAGGCGAGGCTGACACCAGACTGACACCATCACGAGACGAGGCTGACACCAGACTGACACCATCATGATGTGAGGCTGACACCAGACTGACCCCATCACGAGGCGAGACTGACACCAGACTGACCCCATCACGAGGCGAGGCTGACTCCAGACTGACACCATCACGAGGCGAGGCTGACACCAGACTGACACCATCATGATGTGAGGCTGACACCAGACTGACCCCATCACTAGGCGAGACTGACACCAGACTGACTCCATCACTAGGCGAGACTGACACCAGACTGACCCCATCACGAGGCGAGACTGACACCAGACTGACACCATCACGAGGCGAGACTGACACCAGACTGACCCCCTCATGAGGCGAGGCTGACACCAGACTGACCTCGTCACGAGGCGGGGCTGAAACCAGACTGACCCCATCACGGGGCGAGGCTGACACCAGACTGACCCCATCACGAGGCGAGACTGACACCAGACTGACCCCATTACGAGGCGAGACTGACTCCAGACTGACCCCATCATGATGTGAGGCTAACACCAGACTGACCCCATCACGAGGCGATGCTGACACCAGACTGACCCCATCGCGAGGCGAGGCTGACACCAGACTGACCCCATCGCGAGGCGAGGCTGACACCAGACTGACCCCATCGCGAGGCGAGGCTGACACCAGCCTGACCCCATCACGAGGCGAGGCTGACACCAGACTGACCCCATCACGAGGCAAGGCTGACACCAGACTGACACCATCACAAGGCAAAGCTGACACCAGATTGACACCATCATGATGTGAGGCTGACACCAGACTGACCCCATCACGGGACGAGGCTGACACCAGACTGACCCCATCACGAGGCGAGACTGACACCAGACTGACCCCATCACGAGGCGATGCTGAAACCAGACTGACCCCATCACGAGGCGAGACTGACACCAGACTGACCCCATCACGAGGCGAGACTGACACCAGACTGACCCCATCACGATGTGAGGCTGACACCAGACTGACCCCATCACGAGGCGAGGCTGACACCAGACTGACCCCATCACGAGGCGAGACTGACACCGGACTGACCCCATCACGAGGCGAGGCTGACACCAGACTGACACCATCATGATGTGAGGCTGACACCAGACTGACCCCGTCACGGGGCGAGGCTGACACCAGACTGACCCCATCACGAGGCGAGGCTGACACCAGACTGACCCCATCACGAGGCGAGACTGACACCGGAATGACCCAATCACGGGGCGAGGCTGACACCAGACTGACCCCATCACGAGGCGAGGCTGACACCAGACTGACACCATCACGAGGCGTGGCTGACACCAGACTGACCCCATCATGATGTGAGGCTGACACCAGACTGACCCCATAACGAGGCGATGCTGACACCAGACTGACACCATCATGATATAAAGCTGACACCAGACTGACCCCGTCACGGGGCGAGGCTGACACCAGACTGACCCCATCACGAGGCGAGGCTGACACCAGACTGACGCCATCACGAGGCGAGGCTGACACCAGACTGACGCCATCACGAGGCGAGACTGACACAGGACTGACCCCATCACGGGGCGAGGCTGACACCAGACTGACCCCATCACGAAGCGAGGCTCACACCAGACTGACACCATCACGAGGCGAGGCTGACACCAGACTGACCCCATCATGATGTGAGGCTGACACCAGACTGACCCCATCACGAGGCGAGGCTGACACCAGACTGACACCATCATGACGTGAGGCTGACACCAGACTGACCTCATCACGAGGCAAGGCTGATACAAGACTGACACCATCACGAGTCGAGGCTGACACCAGACTGACACCATCATGATGTGAGGCTGACACCAGACTGACCCCATCACGAGGCGAGGCTGACACCAGACTGACGCCATCACGAGGCGAGACTGACACCAGACTGACACCATCACAAGGCGAGACTGACACCAGACTGACCCCATCATGATGTGAGGCTGACACCAGACTGACCCCATCACGAGGCGATGCTGACACCAGACTGACCCCATCATGATGTGAGGCTGACACCAGACTGACCCCATCACGGGGCGAGGCTGACACCAGACTGACCCCATCACGGGGCGAGACTGACACCAGACTGACCCCATCACGAGACTAGACTGACACCAGACTGACCCCATCAAGAGGCGAGGCTGACACCAGACTGACCCCATCATGATGTGAGGCTGACACCAGACTGACCCCATAACGAGGCGATGCTGACACCAGACTGACACCATCATGATATAAAGCTGACACCAGACTGACCCCGTCACGGGGCGAGGCTGACACCAGACTGACCCCATCACGAGGCGAGGCTGACACCAGACTGACGCCATCACGAGGCGAGACTGACACAGGACTGACCCCATCACGGGGCGAGGCTGACACCAGACTGACCCCATCACGAAGCGAGGCTCACACCAGACTGACACCATCACGAGGCGAGGCTGACACCAGACTGACCCCATCATGATGTGAGGCTGACACCAGACTGACCCCATCACGAGGCGAGGCTGACACCAGACTGACCCCATCACGAGGCGAGGCTGACACCAGACTGACCCCATCACGAGGCGAGGCTGACACCAGACTGACAACATCACAAGGCGAAGCTGACACAAGATTGACACCATCATGATGTGAGGCTGACACCAGACTGACCCCATCACGGGGCGAGGCTGACACCAGACTGACCCCATCACGGGGCGAGACTGACACCAGACTGACCCCATCAAGAGACTAGACTGACACCAGACTGACCCCATCAAGAGGCGAGGCTGACACCAGACTGACCCCGTCACGAGGCGAGGCTGACACCAGACTGACCCCGTCACGAGGCGAGGCTGACACCAGACTGACCCAATCACAAGGCGAGGCTGACACCAGACTGACCCCATCATGAGGCGAGACTGACACCGGACTGACCCCATCACGAGGCGAGGCTGACACCAGACTGACACCATCATGATGTGAGGCTGACACCAGACTGACCCCATCACGAGGTGAGGCTGACACCAGACTGACTCCATCACGAGGTGAGGCTGACACCAGACTGACCCCATCACGAGGCGAGACTGACACCAGACTGACCCCATCATGATGTGAGGCTGACACCAGACTGACCCCATCACGAGGCGATGCTGACACCAGTCTTACCCAATCACGAGGCGAGGCTGACACCAGACTGACACCATCACAAGGCGAAGCTGACACCAGATTGACACCATCATGATGTGAGGCTGACACCAGACTGACCCCGTCACGGAGCGAGGCTGACACCAGACTGACCCCATCACGAGGCGAGGCTGACACCAGACTGACACCGTCACGAGGCGAGGCTGACTCCAGACTGACCCCATCACGAGGCGAGGCAGACACCGGACTGACCCCATCACGAGGCGAGGCTGACACCAGACTGACTCCATCACGAGGCGAGGCTGACACCAGACTGAACCCATCACGAGGCGAGACTGACACCAGACTGACCCCATCATGATGTGAGGCTGACACCAGACTGACCCCATCACGAGGCGATGCT
Organism: Staurois parvus; assembly: GCF_062004578.1. NCBI lineage: Eukaryota > Metazoa > Chordata > Amphibia > Anura > Ranidae > Staurois > Staurois parvus. The sequence goes on along the minus strand of NW_028318901.1, from coordinate 275,002 downwards.
GACACCAGTCTTACCCAATCACGAGGCGAGGCTGACACCAGACTGACACTATCACAAGGCGAAGCTGACACCAGATTTACACCATCATGATGTGAGGCTGACACCAGACTGACCCCATCACGAGGCGAGGCTGACACCAGACTGACCCCATCACGAGGCGAGACTGACACCGGACTGACCCCATCACGAGGCGAGGCTGACACCAGACTGACACCATCATGATGTGAGGCTGACACCAGACTGACCCCGTCACGGGGCGAGGCTGACACCAGACTGACCCCATCACGAGGCGAGGCTGACACCAGACTGACCCCATCACGAGGCGAGACTGACACCGGAATGACCCAATCACGGGGCGAGGCTGACACCAGACTGACCCCATCACGAGGCGAGGCTGACACCAGACTGACACCATCACGAGGCGTGGCTGACACCAGACTGACCCCATCATGATGTGAGGCTGACACCAGACTGACCCCATAACGAGGCGATGCTGACACCAGACTGACACCATCATGATATAAAGCTGACACCAGACTGACCCCGTCACGGGGCGAGGCTGACACCAGACTGACCCCATCACGAGGCGAGGCTGACACCAGACTGACGCCATCACGAGGCGAGGCTGACACCAGACTGACGCCATCACGAGGCGAGACTGACACAGGACTGACCCCATCACGGGGCGAGGCTGACACCAGACTGACCCCATCACGAAGCGAGGCTCACACCAGACTGACACCATCACGAGGCGAGGCTGACACCAGACTGACCCCATCATGATGTGAGGCTGACACCAGACTGACCCCATCACGAGGCGAGGCTGACACCAGACTGACCCCATCACGAGGCGAGGCTGACACCAGACTGACCCCATCACGAGGCGAGGCTGACACCAGACTGACAACATCACAAGGCGAAGCTGACACAAGTTTGACACCATCATGATGTGAGGCTGACACCAGACTGACCCCATCACGGGGCGAGGCTGACACCAGACTGACCCCATCACGGGGCGAGACTGACACCAGACTGACCCCATCACGAGACTAGACTGACACCAGACTGACCCCATCAAGAGGCGAGGCTGACACCAGACTGACCCCGTCACGAGGCGAGGCTGACACCAGACTGACCCCGTCACGAGGCGAGGCTGACACCAGACTGACCCAATCACAAGGCGAGGCTGACACCAGACTGACCCCATCACGAGGCGAGACTGACACCGGACTGACCCCATCACGAGGCGAGGCTGACACCAGACTGACACCATCATGATGTGAGGCTGACACCAGACTGACCCCATCACGAGGTGAGGCTGACACCAGACTGACTCCATCACGAGGCGAGGCTGACACCAGACTGACCCCATCACGAGGCGAGACTGACACCAGACTGACCCCATCATGATGTGAGGCTGACACCAGACTGACCCCATCATGATGTGAGGCTGACACCAGACTGACCCCGTCACGGGGCGAGGCTGACACCAGACTGACCCCATCACGAGGCGAGGCAGACACCAGACTGACCCCATCACGAGGCGAGACTGACACCGGAATGACCCAATCACGGGGCGAGGCTGACACCAGACTGACCCCATCACGAGGCGAGGCTGACACCAGACTGACACCATCACGAGGCGTGGCTGACACCAGACTGACCCCATCATGATGTGAGGCTGACACCAGACTGACCCCATAACGAGGCGATGCTGACACCAGACTGACACCATCATGATATAAAGCTGACACCAGACTGACCCCGTCACGGGGCGAGGCTGACACCAGACTGACCCCATCACGAGGCGAGGCTGACACCAGACTGACGCCATCACGAGGCGAGACTGACACAGGACTGACCCCATCACGGGGCGAGGCTGACACCAGACTGACCCCATCACGAAGCGAGGCTCACACCAGACTGACACCATCACGAGGCGAGGCTGACACCAGACTGACCCCATCATGATGTGAGGCTGACACCAGACTGACCCCATCACGAGGCGAGGCTGACACCAGACTGACCCCATCACGAGGCGAGGCTGACACCAGACTGACCCCATCACGAGGCGAGGCTGACACCAGACTGACAACATCACAAGGCGAAGCTGACACAAGATTGACACCATCATGATGTGAGGCTGACACCAGACTGACCCCATCACGGGGCGAGGCTGACACCAGACTGACCCCATCACGGGGCGAGACTGACACCAGACTGACCCCATCACGAGACTAGACTGACACCAGACTGACCCCATCAAGAGGCGAGGCTGACACCAGACTGACCCCGTCACGAGGCGAGGCTGACACCAGACTGACCCCGTCACGAGGCGAGGCTGACACCAGACTGACCCAATCACAAGGCGAGGCTGACACCAGACTGACCCCATCATGAGGCGAGACTGACACCGGACTGACCCCATCACGAGGCGAGGCTGACACCAGACTGACACCATCATGATGTGAGGCTGACACCAGACTGACCCCATCACGAGGTGAGGCTGACACCAGACTGACTCCATCACGAGGTGAGGCTGACACCAGACTGACCCCATCACGAGGCGAGACTGACACCAGACTGACCCCATCATGATGTGAGGCTGACACCAGACTGACCCCATCACGAGGCGATGCTGACACCAGTCTTACCCAATCACGAGGCGAGGCTGACACCAGACTGACACCATCACAAGGCGAAGCTGACACCAGATTGACACCATCATGATGTGAGGCTGACACCAGACTGACCCCGTCACGGAGCGAGGCTGACACCAGACTGACCCCATCACGAGGCGAGGCTGACACCAGACTGACACCGTCACGAGGCGAGGCTGACTCCAGACTGACCCCATCACGAGGCGAGGCAGACACCGGACTGACCCCATCACGAGGCGAGGCTGACACCAGACTGACTCCATCACGAGGCGAGGCTAACACCAGACTGAACCCATCACGAGGCGAGACTGACACCAGACTGACCCCATCATGATGTGAGGCTGACACCAGACTGACCCCATCACGAGGCGATGCTGACACCAGTCTTACCCAATCACGAGGCGAGGCTGACACCAGACTGACACTATCACAAGGCGAAGCTGACACCAGATTTACACCATCATGATGTGAGGCTGACACCAGACTGACCCCGTCACAGAGCGAGGCTGACACCAGACTGACCCCATCACGAGGCGAGGCTGACACCAGACTGACACCGTCACGAGGCGAGGCTGACTCCAGACTGACCCCATCACGAGGCGAGGCGGACACCGGACTGACCCCATCACGAGGCGAGGCTGACACCAGACTGACCCCATCACGAGGCGAGGCTGACACCAGACTGACCCCATCACTAGCGAGGCTGACACCAGACTGACACCGTCACGAGGCGAGGCTGACTCCAGACTGACCCCAGCACGAGGCGAGGCGGACACCGGACTGACCCCATCACGAGGCGAGGCTGACACCAGACTGACCCCATCACGAGGCGAGGCTGACACCAGACTGACCCCATCACTAGCGAGGCTGACACCAGACTGACCCCATCATGATGTGAGGCTGACACCAGACTGACACCATCACAAGGCGAGACTGACACCAGACTGACACCATCACAAGGCGAAGCTGACACCAGATTGACACCATCATGATGTGAGGATGACACCAGACTGACCCCGTCACGGAGCGAGGCTGACACCAGACTGACCCCATCACGAGGCGAGACTGACACCAGATTGACCCAATCACGAGGCGAGGCTGACACTAGACTGACCCCATCACGAGGCGAGACTGACACCAGACTGACCCCATCATGAGGCGAAGCTGACACCAGACTGAGCCCATCACGAGGCGAGGCTGACAGCAGACTGACCCCATCACTAGGCGAGGCTGACACCAGACTGACCCCATCACGAGGCGAGGCTGACACCAGATTGACCCCATCACGAGGCGAGGCAGACACCAGACTGACCCCATCACGAGGCGAGACTGACACCAGACTTAACCCATCACGAGGCAAGGCTGACACCAGACTGACAACATCACAAGGCGAAGCTGACACCAGATTGACACCATCATGATGTGAGGCTGACACCAGACGGACCTCATCACGGGACGAGGCTGACACCAGACTGACCCCATCACGAGGCGACACTGACACCAGACTGACACCATCACGAGGCGAGACTGACACCAGACTGACCCCACGACAAGGCGAGGCTGACACCAGACTGACCCCATCATGATGTGAGGCTGACACCAGACTGACCCCATCACTAGGCGAGGCTGACACCAGACTGACCCCATCACGAGGCGAGGCTGACACCAGACTGACACCATCACGAGGCGAGGCTGACACCAGACTGACCCCATCATGATGTGAGGCTGACACCAGACTGACCCCATCACTAGGCGAGGCTGACACCAGACTGACCCCATCACGAGGCGAGGCTGACACCAGACTGACACCCTCACGAGGCGAGGCTGACACCAGACTGACACCATCATGATGTGAGGCTGACACCAGACTGACCCCATCACGAGTCGAGACTGACAACAGACTGACCCCATCACGAGGCGAGACTGACACCAGACTGACCCCATCACGAGGCGAGACTGACACCAGACTGACCCCATCATGATGTGAGGCTGACACCAGACTGACCCCATCACGAGGCGATGCTGACACCAGACTTACCCCATCACGAGGCGAGGCTGACACCAGACTGACCCTATCACTAGGCGAGGCTGACACCAGACTGACCCCATCACGAGGCGAGGCTGACACCAGACTGACACCATCATGATGTGAGGCTGACACCAGACTGACCCCATCACGAGGTGAGGCTGTCACCAGACTGACACCATCACGAGGCAAGGCTGACACCAGACTGACACCATCATGATGTGAGGCTGACACCAGACTGACCCCATCACGAAGCGAGGGTGACACCAGACTGACCCTATCACTAGGCGAGGCTGACACCAGACTGACACCATCACGAGGCGAGGCTGACACCAGACTGACCCCATCACGAGGCGAGGCTGACACCAGACTGACCCCATCACGAGGCGAGTCTGACACCAGACTGACCCCATCACGAGGCGAGGCTGACACCAGACTGACCCCATCACGAGGCGAGGCTGACACCAGACTGACCCCATCACGAGGCGAGTCTGACACCAGACTGACCCCATCACGAGGCGAGGCTGACACCAGACTGACACCATCACGAGGTGAGGCTGACACCAGACTGACACCATCACGAGGCAAGGCTGACACCAGACTGACCCCATCACGAGGCGAGGCTGACACCTGACTGACACCATCATGATGTGAGGCTGACACCAGACTGACCCCATCACGAGGCGAGGCTGACACCAGACTGACCCCATCACTAGGCGACGCTGACACCAGACTGACCCCATCACGAGGCGAGGCTGACACCAGACTGACCCCATCACGAGGCGAGGCTGACACCAGACTGACCCCATCACGAGGCGAGGCTGACACCAGACTGACACCATCACGATGTGAGGCTGACACCAGACTTACCCCATCAAGAGGCAAGGCTGACACCAGACTGACCCCATCACGAGGCGAGGCTGACACCAGACTGACACCATCACGAGTCGAGACTGACACCAGACTGACACCGTCACGAGGCGAGGCTGACACCAGACTGACACCATCATGAGGCGAAGCTGACACCAGACTGAGCCCATCACGAGGCGAGGCTGACAGCAGACTGACCCCATCACTAGGCGAGGCTGACACCAGACTGACCCCATCACGAGGAGAGACTGACACCAGATTGACCCAATCACGAGGCGAGGCTGACACTAGACTGACCCCATCACGAGGCGAGACTGACACCAGACTGACCCCATCATGAGGCGAAGCTGACACCAGACTGAGCCCATCACGAGGCGAGGCTGACAGCAGACTGACACCATCACTAGGCGAGGCTGACACCAGACTGACCCCATCACGAGGCGAGGCTGACACCAGCCTGACCCCATCACGAGGCGAGGCTGACACCAGACTGACCCCATCACGAGGCAAGACTGACACCAGACTTAACCCATCACGAGGCAAGGCTGACACCAGACTGACAACATCACAAGGCGAAGCTGACACCAGATTGACACCATCATGATGTGAGGCTGACACCAGACGGACCTCATCACGGGACGAGGCTGACACCAGACTGACCCCATCACGAGGCGACACTGACACCAGACTGACACCATCACGAGGCGAGACTGACACCAGACTGACCCCACGACAAGGCGAGGCTGACACCAGACTGACCCCATCATGATGTGAGGCTGACACCAGACTGACCCCATCACTAGGCGAGGCTGACACCAGACTGACCCCATCACGAGGCGAGGCTGACACCAGACTGACACCATCACGAGGCGAGGCTGACACCAGACTGACCCCATCATGATGTGAGGCTGACACCAGACTGACCCCATCACTAGGCGAGGCTGACACCAGACTGACCCCATCACGAGGCGAGGCTGACACCAGACTGACACCCTCACGAGGCGAGGCTGACACCAGACTGACACCATCATGATGTGAGGCTGACACCAGACTGACCCCATCACGAGGCGAGACTGACAACAGACTGACCCCATCACGAGGCGAGACTGACACCATACTGACCCCATCACGAGGCGAGACTGACACCAGACTGACCCCATCATGATGTGAGGCTGACACCAGACTGACCCCATCACGAGGCGATGCTGACACCAGACTTACCCCATCACGAGGCGAGGCTGACACCAGACTGACCCCATCACGAGGCGAGGCTGACACCAGACTGACACCATCATGATGTGAGGCTGACACCAGACTAACCCCATCACGAGGTGAGGCTGTCACCAGACTGACACCATCACGAGGCAAGGCTGACACCAGACTGACACCATCATGATGTGAGGCTGACACCAGACTGACCCCATCACGAGGCGAGGGTGACACCAGACTGACCCTATCACTAGGCGAGGCTGACACCAGACTGACACCATCACGAGGCGAGGCTGACACCAGACTGACCCCATCACGAGGCGAGGCTGACACCAGACTGACACCATCACGATGTGAGGCTGACACCAGACTTACCCCATCAAGAGTCGAGGCTGACACCAGACTGACCCCATCACGAGGCGAGGCTGACACCAGACTGACACCATCACGAGTCGAGACTGACACCAGACTGACACCATCACGAGGCGAGGCTGACACCAGACTGACACCATCATGATGTGAGGCTGACACCAGACTGACCTCATCACGAGGCGAGGCTGACACCAGACTGACCCCATCAAGAGCCGAGGCTGACACCAGACTGACCCCATCACGAGGCGAGGCTGAAACCACACTGAACCCGTCACGAGGCAAGGCTGACACCAGACTGACCCAATCACAAGGCGAGGCTGAAACCAGACTGACACCATCACGAGGCGAGGCTGACACCAGACTGAACCCATCACGAGGCGAGACTGACACCGGACTGACCCCATCATGATGTGAGGCTGACACCAGACTGACCCCATCACGAGACGATGCTGACACCAGACTGACCCCATCACGAGGCGAGACTGACACCAGACTGACCCCATCACGAGGCGAGACTGACACCAGACTGACCCCATCACGAGGCGAGGCTGACACCAGACTGACCCCATCACGAGCCGAGGCTGACACCAGACGAGGCGAGACTGACACCAGACTTACACCATCACTAGACAAGGCTGACACCAGACTGACCCCATCACGATGTGAGGCTGACACCAGACTCACACCATCACGAGGCGAGGCTGACACCAGACTGACCCCATCACGAGGCGAGGCTGACACCAGACTGACCCCATCACGAGGAGAGGCTGACACCAGACTGACACCATCACGAGGCAAGACTGACACCAGACTGACACCATCACGAGGCGAGGCTGACCCCAGACTGACACCATCATGATGTGAGGCTGACACCAGACTGACCCCATCACTAGGCGAGGCTGACAACAGACTTACACCATCACGAGGCGAGGCTGACACCAGACTGACCCCATCACGAGGCGAGACTGACACCAGACTGACCCCATCACGAGGCGAGGCTGACACCAGACTGACCCCATCACGAGGCGAGGCTGACACCAGACGAGGCGAGACTGACACCAGACTTACACCATCACTAGACAAGGCTGACACCAGACTGACCCCATCACGATGTGAGGCTGACACCAGACTGACACCATTACGAGGCGAGGCTGACACCAGACTGACCCCATCACGAGGCGAGGCTGACACCAGACTGACCCCATCACGAGGAGAGGCTGACACCAGACTGACACCATCACGAGGCGAGACTGACACCAGACTGACACCATCACGAGGCGAGGCTGACCCCAGACTGACACCATCATGATGTGAGGCTGACACCAGACTGACCCCATCACGAGGCGAGGCTGACAACAGACTTACACCATCACGAGGCGAGGCTGACACCAGACTGACACCATCATGATGTGAGGCTGACACCAGACTGACCCCATCACGAGGCGAGGCTGACACCAGACTGACACCATCATGATGTGAGGCTGACACCAGACTGACCCCATCACGAGGCGAGACTGACACCAGACTGACACCATCACGAGGCGAGGCTGACACCAGACTGACCCCATCACGAGGCGAGGCTGACACCAGACTGACACCATCACGAGGCAAGGCTGACACCAGACTGACCCCATCACGAGGCGAGGCTGACACCTGACTGACACCATCATGATGTGAGGCTGACACCAGACTGACCCCATCACGAGGCGAGGCTGACACCGGACTGACCCCACCACGAGGCGAGGCTGACACCAGACTGACACCATCATGATGTGAGGCTAACACCAGACTGACCCCATCACAAGGCAAGGCTGACACCAGACTGACACCATCATGATGTGAGGCTGACACCAGACTGACCCCGTCACGAGGTGAGGCTGACACCAGACTGACACCATCACGAGGCGAGGCTGACACCAGACTGACACCATCATGATGTGAGGCTGACACCAGACTGACCCCATCACGAGGCGAGGCTGACACCAGAATGACCCCATTACGAGGCGAGGCTGACACCAGACTGACACCATCACGAGGCGAGGCTGACACCAGACTGACACCATCACGAGGCGAGGCTGACACCAGACTGCCCCCATCACGAGGCGAGGCTGACACCAGACTGACCCCGTCACGGAGCGAGGCTGACACCAGACTGACCCCATCACGAGGCGAGACTGACACCAGACTGACACGATCACTAGGCGAGACTGACACCAGACTGACCCAATCACGAGGCGAGGCTGACACTAGACTGACCCCATCATGAGGCGAAGCTGACACCAGACTGACCCCATCACGAGGCGAGACTGACACCAGACTGACCCCATCATGATGTGAGGCTGACACCAGACTGAGCCCATCACGAGGCGAGGCTGACAGCAGACTGACCCCATCACTAGGCGAGGCTGACACCAGACTAACCCCATCACGAGGCGAGGCTGACACCAGACTGACCCCATCACGAGGCGAGGCTGACACCAGACTGACCCCATCATGATGTGAGGCTGACACCAGACTGAGCCCATCACGAGGCGAGGCTGACAGCAGACTGACCCCATCACTAGGCGAGGCTGACACCAGACTGACCCCATCACGAGGCGAGGCTGACACCAGACTGACACCATCATGATGTGAGACTGACACCAGACTGACCCCATCACGAGGCGAGGCTGACACCACACTGACACCATCACGAGGCGATGCTGACACCAGACTGACACCATCATGATGTGAGGCTGACACCAGACTGACCCCATCACGAGGTGAGGCTGACACCAGACTGACCCCATCACGAGGCGAGGCTGACACCAGACTGACCCCATCATGAGGCGAGGCTGACACCAGACTGACACCATCATGATGTGAGGCTGACACCAGACTGACCCCATCGCGAGGCGAGGCTGACACCAGACTGACACCATCATGATGTGAGGCTGACACCAGACTGACCTCATCACGAGGCGAGGCTGACACCAGACTGACCCCATCACGCGGCGAGGCTGACACCAGACTGACACCATCACGAGGCGAGGCTGACACCAGACTGACACCATCACGAGGCGATGCTGACACCAGACTGACCCCATCACTAGGCGTGGCTGACACCAGACTGACACCATCATGATGTGAGGCTGACACCAGACTGACCCCATCACGAGGCGAGGCTGACACCAGACTGACCCCATCACGAGGCGAGACTGACACCAGACTGACCCCATCACGAGGCGAGGCTGACACCAGACTGACACCATCACGAGGCGAGGCTCACACCAGACTGACCCCATCACTAGGCAAGGCTGACACCAGACTGACCCCATCACGAGGCGAGGCTGACACCAGACTGACACCATCACGAGGCGAGGCTGACACCAGACTGACACCATCATAATGTGAGGCTGACACCAGACTGACCCCATCACGAGGTGAGGCTGACACCAGACTGACCCCATCACGAGGCGAGGCTGACAACAGACTGACCCCATCACGGGGCGAGGCTGACACCAGACTGACCCCATCATGAGGCGAGGCTGACACCAGACTGACACCATCATGATGTGAGGCTGACACCAGACTGACCCCATCCTGAGGCGAGGCTGACACCAGACTGACACCATCATGATGTGAGGCTGAATCCAGACTGACCTCATTACGAGGCGAGACTGACACCAGACTGTCCCCATCACGAGGCGAGACTGACACCAGACTGACCCCATCATGAGGCGAGGCTGACACCAGACTGACACCATAACGAGGCGAGGCTGACACCAGACTGACACCATCATGATGTGAGGCTGACACCAGACTGACCCCATCATGAGGCGAGGCTGACACCAGACTGACACCATCATGATGTGAGGCTGACACCAGACTGACCCCATCCTGAGGCGAGGCTGACACCAGACTGACCCCATCACGAGGCGAGGCTGACACCAGACTGACCCCATCACGGGGCGAGGCTGACACCAGACTGACCCCATCACGAGGCGAGACTGACAACAGACTAACCCCATCATGAGGCGAGACTGACACCAGACTGACCCCATCACGAGGCGAGACTGACACCAGACTGACCCCATGATGATGTGAGGCTGACACCAGACTGACCCCATCATGGGGCGAGGCTGACACCAGACTGACCCCATCACGAGGCGAGGCTGACACCAGACTGACCTCATCACGAGGCGAGGCTGACACCAGACTGACCCCATCACGAGGCGAGGCTGACACCAGACTGACCCCATCACGAGGTGAGGCTGACACCAGACTGACACCATCACGAGGCGAAGCTGACACCAGACTGACACCATCACGAGGCGATGCTGACACCAGACTGCCCCCATCACTAGGCGAGGCTGACACCAGACTGACCCCTTCATGATGTGAGGTTGACACCAGACTGACCCCATCACTAGGCGAGGCTGACACCAGACTGACCCCATCATGAGGCGAGGCTGACACCAGACTGACACCATCACGAGGCGAGGCGAGGCTGACACCAGACTGACACCATCATGATGTGAGGCTGACACCAGACTGACCCCATCACGAGGCGAGGCTGACACCAGACTGACCCCATCATGAGGCAAGGCTGACACCAGACTGACACCATCATGATGTGAGGCTGACACCAGACTGACCCCATCACGAGGCGGGGCTGACACCAGACGGACACCATCACGAGGCGAGACTGAAACCAGACTGACACCATCACGAGGCGAGGCTGACACCAGACTGACCCCATCACGAGGCGAGACTGACACCAGACTGACCCCATCTCGAGGCGAGGCTGACACCAGACTGACACCATCATGATGTGAGGCTGACACCAGACTGACCTCATCACGAGGTGAGGCTGACACCAGACTGACACCATCACGAGGCGAGGCTGACACCAGACTGACACCATCATGATGTGAGGCTGACACCATACTGACCCCATCACGAGGCGAGGGTGACACCAGACTGACCCTATCACGAGGCGAGGCTTACACCAGACTGACCCCATCACGAGGCGAGGCTGACACTAGACTGACACCATTACGATGTGAGGCTGACACCAGACTGACCCCATCACGAGGCGAGGCTGACACCAGACTGACACCATCACGAGGCAAGGCTGACGCCAGACTGACCCCATCGCGAGGCGAGGCTGACACCTGACTGACACCATCACGATGTGAGGCTGACACCAGACTGACCCCATCACGAGGCGAGGCTGACACCAGACTGATCCAATAACAAGGCGAGGCTGACACCAGACTGACCCCATCACGAGGCAAGGGTGACACCAGACTGACCCCATCACGAGACGAGGCTGACACCAGACTGACCCCATCACGAGGCGAGGCTGATACCAGACTGACACCATCATGATGTGAGACTGACACCAGACTGACCCCATCACGAGGCGAGGCTGACACCAGACTGACACCATAATGATGTGAGGCTGACACCAGACTGACCCCATCACGTGGTGAGGCTGACACCAGACTTACCCCATCACGAGGCGAGGCTGACACCAGCCTGAAACCATCATGATGTGAGGCTGACACCAGACTGACCCCATCACGTGGTGAGGCTGACACCAGACTGACCCCATCACGAGGCGAGGCTGACACTAGACTGACCCCATCACGAGGCGAGGCTGACACCAGACTGACCCCATCACGAGGCGAGGCTGACACCAGACTGACACCATCACGAGTCGAGACTGACACCAGACTGACCCCATCACGAGGCGAGACTGACACCAGACTGACACCGTCACGAGACGAGACTGACACCAGACTGACCCCCTCACGAGGCGAGGCTGACACCAGACTGACCCCATTACGAGGCGAGGCTGACACCAGACTGACCCCATCACGAGGCGGGGCTGACACCAGACTGACCCCATCACGAGGCGAGGCTGACACCAGACTGACCCCATCACTAGGCGAGGCTGACACCAGACTGACCCCATCACGAGGCGAGGCTGACACCAGACTGACACCATCACGAGGCGAGGCTGACACCAGACTGACACCATCATGATGTGAGGCTGACATCAGACTGACCCCATCACGAGGCGAGACTGACACCGGACTGACCCCATCACAAGGTGAGGCTGACACCAGACTGACACCATCATGATGTGAGGCTGACACCAGACTGACCCCATCACGAGGTGAGGCTGACACCAGACTGACCCCATCACGAGGCGAGGCTGACACCAGACTGACCCCATCATGAGGCGAGGCTGACACCAGACTGACACCATCATGATGTGAGGCTGACACCAGACTGACCCCATCCTGAGGCGAGGCTGACACCAGACTGACACCATCATGATGTGAGGCTGATCCCAGACTGACCTCATCACGAAGCGAGACTGACACCAGACTGACCCCATCACGAGGCGAGACTGACACCAGACTGACCCCATCACGAGGCGAGGCTGACACCAGACTGACACCATCACGAGGCGAGACTGACACCAGACTGACCCCATCACGAGGCGAGGCTGACACCAGACTGACACCATAACGAGGCGAGGCTGACACCAGACTGACACCATCATGATGTGAGGCTGACACCAGACTGACCCCATCACGCATCACAAGTCGAGACTGACACCAGACTGACCCCATCACGAGGCGAGACTGACACCAGACTGACCTCATCACGAGGCGAGGCTGACACCAGACTGACCCCATCACGGGGCGAGGCTGACACCAGACTGACCCCATCACGAGGCGAGACTGACACCAGACTGACCCCATCAAGAGGCGAGACTGACACCAGACTGACCCCATCACGAGGCGAGACTTACACCAGACTGACCCCATGATGATGTGAGGATGACACCAGACTGACCCCATCACGGGGCGAGGCTGACACCAGACTGACCCCATCACGAGGCGAGACTGACACCAGACTGACCCCATCACGAGGCGAGACTGACACCAGACTGACCCCATCATGATGTGAGGCTGACATCAGACTGACAACATCACGAGTCGAGGCTGACACCTGACTGACACCATCATGATGTGAGGCTGACACCAGACTGCCCCCATCACGAGGCGAGGCTGACACCAGACTGACACCATAACGAGGCGAGGCTGACACCAGACTGACACCATCATGATGTGAGGCTGACACCAGACTGACCCCATCACGCATCACAAGTCGAGACTGACACCAGACTGACCCCATCACGAGGCGAGACTGACACCAGACTGACCCCATCACGAGGCGAGGCTGACACCAGACTGACCCCATCACGGGGCGAGGCTGACACCAGACTGACCCCATCACGAGGCGAGACTGACACCAGACTGACCCCATCAAGAGGCGAGACTGACACCAGACTGACCCCATCACGAGGCGAGACTTACACCAGACTGACCCCATGATGATGTGAGGCTGACACCAGACTGACCCCATCACGGGGCGAGGCTGACACCAGACTGACCCCATCACGAGGCGAGACTGACACCAGACTGACCCCATCACGAGGCGAGACTGACACCAGACTGACCCCATCATGATGTGAGGCTGACACCAGACTGACAACATCACGAGTCGAGGCTGACACCTGACTGACACCATCATGATGTGAGGCTGACACCAGACTGCCCCCATCACTAGGCGAGGCTGACACCAGACTGACCCCTTCATGATGTGAGGTTGACACCAGACTGACCCCATCACTAGGCGAGGCTGACACCAGACTGACCCCATCATGAGGCGAGGCTGACACCAGACTGACACCATCACGAGGCAAGGCTGACACCAGACTGACACCATCATGATGTGAGGCTGACACCAGACTGACCCCATCACGAGGCGAGGCTGACACCAGACTGACGCCATCATGATGTGAGGCTGACACCAGACTGACCCCATCACGAGGCGAGCCTGACACCAGACTGACCCCATCACGAGGCGAGGCTGACACCAGACTGACACCATCATGATGTGAGGCTGACACCAGACTGACCCCATCACGAGGCGAGGCTGACACCAGAATGACCCCATTACGAGGCGAGGCTGACACCAGACTGACACCATCACGAGGCGAGGCTGACACCAGACTGACACCATCACGAGGCGAGGCTGACACCAGACTGACCCCATCACGAGGCGAGGCTGACACCAGACTGACCCCGTCACGGAGCGAGGCTGACACCAGACTGACCCCATCACGAGGCGAGACTGACACCAGACTGACACGATCACTAGGCGAGACTGACACCAGACTGACCCAATCACGAGGCGAGGCTGACACTAGACTGACCCCATCATGAGGCGAAGCTGACACCAGACTGACCCCAACACGAGGCGAGACTGACACCAGACTGACCCCATCACGAGGCGAGACTGACACCAGACTGACCCCATCATGATGTGAGGCTGACACCAGACTGAGCCCATCACGAGGCGAGGCTGACAGCAGACTGACCCCATCACTATGCGAGGCTGACACCAGACTAACCCCATCACGAGGCGAGGCTGACACCAGACTGACCCCATCACGAGGCGAGGCTGACACCAGACTGACCCTATCACTAGGTTAGGCTGATACCAGACTGACACCATCTCGAGGCGAGGCTGACACCAGACTGACCACATAACGAGGCGAGGCTGACACCAGACTGACCCCATCATGATGTGAGGATGACACCAGACTGACCCCATCACGAGACGAGACTGACACCAGACTGACCCCATCAAGAGGCGAGGCTGACACCAGACTGACCCCATCACGAGACGAGACTGACACCAGACTGACCCCATCACGAGGCGAGGCTGACACCAGACTGGCCCCATCACGAGGCGAGACTGACACCGGACTGACCCCATCACGGGGCGAAGCTGACACCATACTGACCCCATCACGAGACGAGGCTGACACCAGGCTGACACCATCACGAGGCGTGGCTGACACCAGACTGACCCCATCATGATGTGAGGCTGACACCAGACTGAGCCCATCACGAGGCGAGGCTGACAGCAGACTGACCCCATCACTAGGCGAGGCTGACACCAGACTGACCCCATCACGAGGCGAGGCTGACACCAGACTGACACCATCATGATGTGAGACTGACACCAGACTGACCCCATCACGAGGCGAGGCTGACACCACACTGACACCATCACGAGGCGATGCTGACACCAGACTGACACCATCAAGATGTGAGGCTGACACCAGACTGACCCCATCACGAGGTGAGGCTGACACCAGACTGACCCCATCACGAGGCGAGGCTGACACCAGACTGACCCCATCATGAGGCGAGGCTGACACCAGACTGACACCATCATGATGTGAGGCTGACACCAGACTGACCCCATCGCGAGGCGAGGCTGACACCAGACTGACACCATCATGATGTGAGGCTGACACCAGACTGACCTCATCACGAGGCGAGGCTGACACCAGACTGACCCCATCACGCGGTGAGGCTGACACCAGACTGACACCATCACGAGGCGAGGCTGACACCAGACTGACACCATCACGAGGCGATGCTGACACCAGACTGACCCCATCACTAGGCGTGGCTGACACCAGACTGACACCATCATGATGTGAGGCTGACACCAGACTGACCCCATCACGAGGCGAGGCTGACACCAGACTGACCCCATCACGAGGCGAGACTGACACCAGACTGACCCCATCACGAGGCGAGGCTGACACCAGACTGACACCATCACGAGGCGAGGCTCACACCAGACTGACCCCATCACTAGGCAAGGCTGACACCAGACTGACCCCATCACGAGGCGAGGCTGACACCAGACTGACACCATTACGAGGCGAGGCTGACACCAGACTGACACCATCATAATGTGAGGCTGACACCAGACTGACCCCATCACGAGGTGAGGCTGACACCAGACTGACCCCATCACGAGGCGAGGCTGACACCAGACTGACCCCATCACGGGGCGAGGCTGACACCAGACTGACCCCATCATGAGGCGAGGCTGACACCAGACTGACACCATCATGATGTGAGGCTGACACCAGACTGACCCCATCCTGAGGCAAGGCTGACACCAGACTGACACCATCATGATGTGAGGCTGAATCCAGACTGACCTCATTACGAGGCGAGACTGACACCAGACTGTCCCCATCACGAGGCGAGACTGACACCAGACTGACCCCATCATGAGGCGAGGCTGACACCAGACTGACACCATAACGAGGCGAGGCTGACACCAGACTGACACCATCATGATGTGAGGCTGACACCAGACTGACCCCATCATGAGGCGAGGCTGACACCAGACTGACACCATCATGATGTGAGGCTGACACCAGACTGACCCCATCCTGAGGCGAGGCTGACACCAGACTGACCCCATCACGAGGCGAGGCTGACACCAGACTGACCCCATCACGGGGCGAGGCTGACACCAGACTGACCCCATCACGAGGCGAGACTGACAACAGACTAACCCCATCATGAGGCGAGACTGACACCAGACTGACCCCATCACGAGGCGAGACTGACACCAGACTGACCCCATGATGATGTGAGGCTGACACCAGACTGACCCCATCATGGGGCGAGGCTGACACCAGACTGACCCCATCACGAGGCGAGGCTGACACCAGACTGACCTCACCACGAGGCGAGGCTGACACCAGACTGACCCCATCACGAGGCGAGGCTGACACCAGACTGACCCCATCACGAGGCGAGGCTGACACCAGACTGACCCCATCACGGGGCGAGGCTGACACCAGACTGACCCCATCACGAGGCAAGGCTGACACCAGACTGACACCATCACGAGGCGAGGCTGACACCAGACTGACACCATCATGATGTGAGGCTGACACCATACTGACCCCATCACGAGGCGAGGGTGACACCAGACTGACCCTATCACGAGGCGAGGCTTACACCAGACTGACCCCATCACGATGTGAGGCTGACACTAGACTGACACCATTACGATGTGAGGCTGACACCAGACTGACCCCATCACGAGGCGAGGCTGACACCAGACTGACACCATCACGAGGCGAGGCTGACACCAGACTGACACCATCACGAGGCAAGGCTGACGCCAGACTGACCCCATCGCGAGGCGAGGCTGACACCTGACTGACACCATCACGATGTGAGGCTGACACCAGACTGACCCCATCACGAGGCGAGGCTGACACCAGACTGATCCAATAACAAGGCGAGGCTGACACCAGACTGACCCCATCACGAGGCAAGGGTGACACCAGACTGACCCCATCACGAGACGAGGCTGACACCAGACTGACCCCATCACGAGGCGAGGCTGATACCAGACTGACACCATCATGATGTGAGACTGACACCAGACTGACCCCATCACGAGGCGAGGCTGACACCAGACTGACACCATAATGATGTGAGGCTGACACCAGACTGACCCCATCACGTGGTGAGGCTGACACCAGACTTACCCCATCACGAGGCGAGGCTGACACCAGCCTGAAACCATCATGATGTGAGGCTGACACCAGACTGACCCCATCACGTGGTGAGGCTGACACCAGACTGACCCCATCACGAGGCGAGGCTGACACTAGACTGACCCCATCACGAGGCGAGGCTGACACCAGACTGACCCCATCACGAGGCGAGGCTGACACCAGACTGACACCATCACGAGTCGAGACTGACACCAGACTGACCCCATCACGAGGCGAGACTGACACCAGACTGACACCGTCACGAGACGAGACTGACACCAGACTGACCCCCTCACGAGGCGAGGCTGACACCAGACTGACCCCATTACGAGGCGAGGCTGACACCAGACTGACCCCATCACGAGGCGGGGCTGACACCAGACTGACCCCATCACGAGGCGAGGCTGACACCAGACTGACCCCATCACTAGGCGAGGCTGACACCAGACTGACCCCATCACGAGGCGAGGCTGACACCAGACTGACACCATCACGAGGCGAGGCTGACACCAGACTGACACCATCATGATGTGAGGCTGACATCAGACTGACCCCATCACGAGGCGAGACTGACACCGGACTGACCCCATCACAAGGTGAGGCTGACACCAGACTGACACCATCATGATGTGAGGCTGACACCAGACTGACCCCATCACGAGGTGAGGCTGACACCAGACTGACCCCATCACGAGGCGAGGCAGACACCAGACTGACCCCATCATGAGGCGAGGCTGACACCAGACTGACACCATCATGATGTGAGGCTGACACCAGACTGACCCCATCCTGAGGCGAGGCTGACACCAGACTGACACCATCATGATGTGAGGCTGATCCCAGACTGACCTCATCACGAGGCGAGACTGACACCAGACTGACCCCATCACGAGGCGAGACTGACACCAGACTGACCCCATCACGAGGCGAGGCTGACACCAGACTGACCCCATCACGGGGCGAGGCTGACACCAGACTGACCCCATCACGAGGCGAGACTGACACCAGACTGACCCCATCAAGAGGCGAGACTGACACCAGACTGACCCCATCACGAGGCGAGACTTACACCAGACTGACCCCATGATGATGTGAGGATGACACCAGACTGACCCCATCACGGGGCGAGGCTGACACCAGACTGACCCCATCACGAGGCGAGACTGACACCAGACTGACCCCATCACGAGGCGAGACTGACACCAGACTGACCCCATCATGATGTGAGGCTGACATCAGACTGACAACATCACGAGTCGAGGCTGACACCTGACTGACACCATCATGATGTGAGGCTGACACCAGACTGCCCCCATCACGAGGCGAGGCTGACACCAGACTGACACCATAACGAGGCGAGGCTGACACCAGACTGACACCATCATGATGTGAGGCTGACACCAGACTGACCCCATCACGCATCACAAGTCGAGACTGACACCAGACTGACCCCATCACGAGGCGAGACTGACACCAGACTGACCCCATCACGAGGCGAGGCTGACACCAGACTGACCCCATCACGGGGCGAGGCTGACACCAGACTGACCCCATCACGAGGCGAGACTGACACCAGACTGACCCCATCAAGAGGCGAGACTGACACCAGACTGACCCCATCACGAGGCGAGACTTACACCAGACTGACCCCATGATGATGTGAGGCTGACACCAGACTGACCCCATCACGGGGCGAGGCTGACACCAGACTGACCCCATCACGAGGCGAGACTGACACCAGACTGACCCCATCACGAGGCGAGACTGACACCAGACTGACCCCATCATGATGTGAGGCTGACACCAGACTGACAACATCACGAGTCGAGGCTGACACCTGACTGACACCATCATGATGTGAGGCTGACACCAGACTGCCCCCATCACTAGGCGAGGCTGACACCAGACTGACCCCTTCATGATGTGAGGTTGACACCAGACTGACCCCATCACTAGGCGAGGCTGACACCAGACTGACCCCATCATGAGGCGAGGCTGACACCAGACTGACACCATCACGAGGCAAGGCTGACACCAGACTGACACCATCATGATGTGAGGCTGACACCAGACTGACCCCATCACGAGGCGAGGCTGACACCAGACTGACGCCATCATGATGTGAGGCTGACACCAGACTGACCCCATCACGAGGCGAGACTGACACCAGACTGACCCCATCACGAGGCGAGACTGACACCAGACTGACCCCATCATGATGTGAGGCTGACACCAGACTGACAACATCACGAGTCGAGGCTGACACCAGACTGACACCATCATGATGTGAGGCTGACACCAGACTGACCCCATCGCGAGGCGAGGCTGACACCAGACTGACACCATCATGATGTGAGGCTGACACCAGACTGACCTCATCACGAGGCGAGGCTGACACCAGACTGACCCCATCACGCGGTGAGGCTGACACCAGACTGACACCATCACGAGGCGAGGCTGACACCAGACTGACACCATCACGAGGCGATGCTGACACCAGACTGACCCCATCACTAGGCGTGGCTGACACCAGACTGACACCATCATGATGTGAGGCTGACACCAGACTGACCCCATCACGAGGCGAGGCTGACACCAGACTGACCCCATCACGAGGCGAGACTGACACCAGACTGACCCCATCACGAGGCGAGGCTGACACCAGACTGACACCATCACGAGGCGAGGCTCACACCAGACTGACCCCATCACTAGGCAAGGCTGACACCAGACTGACCCCATCACGAGGCGAGGCTGACACCAGACTGACACCATTACGAGGCGAGGCTGACACCAGACTGACACCATCATAATGTGAGGCTGACACCAGACTGACCCCATCACGAGGTGAGGCTGACACCAGACTGACCCCATCACGAGGCGAGGCTGACACCAGACTGACCCCATCACGGGGCGAGGCTGACACCAGACTGACCCCATCATGAGGCGAGGCTGACACCAGACTGACACCATCATGATGTGAGGCTGACACCAGACTGACCCCATCCTGAGGCAAGGCTGACACCAGACTGACACCATCATGATGTGAGGCTGAATCCAGACTGACCTCATTACGAGGCGAGACTGACACCAGACTGTCCCCATCACGAGGCGAGACTGACACCAGACTGACCCCATCATGAGGCGAGGCTGACACCAGACTGACACCATAACGAGGCGAGGCTGACACCAGACTGACACCATCATGATGTGAGGCTGACACCAGACTGACCCCATCATGAGGCGAGGCTGACACCAGACTGACACCATCATGATGTGAGGCTGACACCAGACTGACCCCATCCTGAGGCGAGGCTGACACCAGACTGACCCCATCACGAGGCGAGGCTGACACCAGACTGACCCCATCACGGGGCGAGGCTGACACCAGACTGACCCCATCACGAGGCGAGACTGACAACAGACTAACCCCATCATGAGGCGAGACTGACACCAGACTGACCCCATCACGAGGCGAGACTGACACCAGACTGACCCCATGATGATGTGAGGCTGACACCAGACTGACCCCATCATGGGGCGAGGCTGACACCAGACTGACCCCATCACGAGGCGAGGCTGACACCAGACTGACCTCACCACGAGGCGAGGCTGACACCAGACTGACCCCATCACGAGGCGAGGCTGACACCAGACTGACCCCATCACGAGGCGAGGCTGACACCAGACTGACCCCATCACGGGGCGAGGCTGACACCAGACTGACCCCATCACGAGGCGAGACTGACACCAGACTGACCCCATCAAGAGGCGAGACTGACACCAGACTGACCCCATCACGAGGCGAGACTTACACCAGACTGACCCCATGATGATGTGAGGCTGACACCAGACTGACCCCATCACGGGGCGAGGCTGACACCAGACTGACCCCATCACGAGGCGAGACTGACACCAGACTGACCCCATCACGAGGCGAGACTGACACCAGACTGACCCCATCATGATGTGAGGCTGACATCAGACTGACAACATCACGAGTCGAGGCTGACACCTGACTGACACCATCATGATGTGAGGCTGACACCAGACTGCCCCCATCACGAGGCGAGGCTGACACCAGACTGACACCATAACGAGGCGAGGCTGACACCAGACTGACACCATCATGATGTGAGGCTGACACCAGACTGACCCCATCACGCATCACAAGTCGAGACTGACACCAGACTGACCCCATCACGAGGCGAGACTGACACCAGACTGACCCCATCACGAGGCGAGGCTGACACCAGACTGACCCCATCACGGGGCGAGGCTGACACCAGACTGACCCCATCACGAGGCGAGACTGACACCAGACTGACCCCATCAAGAGGCGAGACTGACACCAGACTGACCCCATCACGAGGCGAGACTTACACCAGACTGACCCCATGATGATGTGAGGCTGACACCAGACTGACCCCATCACGGGGCGAGGCTGACACCAGACTGACCCCATCACGAGGCGAGACTGACACCAGACTGACCCCATCACGAGGCGAGACTGACACCAGACTGACCCCATCATGATGTGAGGCTGACACCAGACTGACAACATCACGAGTCGAGGCTGACACCTGACTGACACCATCATGATGTGAGGCTGACACCAGACTGCCCCCATCACTAGGCGAGGCTGACACCAGACTGACCCCTTCATGATGTGAGGTTGACACCAGACTGACCCCATCACTAGGCGAGGCTGACACCAGACTGACCCCATCATGAGGCGAGGCTGACACCAGACTGACACCATCACGAGGCAAGGCTGACACCAGACTGACGCCATCATGATGTGAGGCTGACACCAGACTGACCCCATCACGAGGCGAGCCTGACACCAGACTGACCCCATCACGAGGCGAGGCTGACACCAGACTGACACCATCATGATGTGAGGCTGACACCAGACTGACCCCATCACGAGGCGAGGCTGACACCAGAATGACCCCATTACGAGGCGAGGCTGACACCAGACTGACACCATCACGAGGCGAGGCTGACACCAGACTGACACCATCACGAGGCGAGGCTGACACCAGACTGACCCCATCACGAGGCGAGGCTGACACCAGACTGACCCCGTCACGGAGCGAGGCTGACACCAGACTGACCCCATCACGAGGCGAGACTGACACCAGACTGACACGATCACTAGGCGAGACTGACACCAGACTGACCCAATCACGAGGCGAGGCTGACACTAGACTGACCCCATCATGAGGCGAAGCTGACACCAGACTGACCCCAACACGAGGCGAGACTGACACCAGACTGACCCCATCACGAGGCGAGACTGACACCAGACTGACCCCATCATGATGTGAGGCTGACACCAGACTGAGCCCATCACGAGGCGAGGCTGACAGCAGACTGACCCCATCACTATGCGAGGCTGACACCAGACTAACCCCATCACGAGGCGAGGCTGACACCAGACTGACCCCATCACGAGGCGAGGCTGACACCAGACTGACCCTATCACTAGGTTAGGCTGATACCAGACTGACACCATCTCGAGGCGAGGCTGACACCAGACTGACCACATAACGAGGCGAGGCTGACACCAGACTGACCCCATCATGATGTGAGGATGACACCAGACTGACCCCATCACGAGACGAGACTGACACCAGACTGACCCCATCAAGAGGCGAGGCTGACACCAGACTGACCCCATCACGAGACGAGACTGACACCAGACTGACCCCATCACGAGGCGAGGCTGACACCAGACTGGCCCCATCACGAGGCGAGACTGACACCGGACTGACCCCATCACGGGGCGAAGCTGACACCAGACTGACCCCATCACGAGACGAGGCTGACACCAGGCTGACACCATCACGAGGCGTGGCTGACACCAGACTGACCCCATCATGATGTGAGGCTGACACCAGACTGAGCCCATCACGAGGCGAGGCTGACAGCAGACTGACCCCATCACTAGGCGAGGCTGACACCAGACTGACCCCATCACGAGGCGAGGCTGACACCAGACTGACACCATCATGATGTGAGACTGACACCAGACTGACCCCATCACGAGGCGAGGCTGACACCACACTGACACCATCACGAGGCGATGCTGACACCAGACTGACACCATCAAGATGTGAGGCTGACACCAGACTGACCCCATCACGAGGTGAGGCTGACACCAGACTGACCCCATCACGAGGCGAGGCTGACACCAGACTGACCCCATCATGAGGCGAGGCTGACACCAGACTGACACCATCATGATGTGAGGCTGACACCAGACTGACCCCATCGCGAGGCGAGGCTGACACCAGACTGACACCATCATGATGTGAGGCTGACACCAGACTGACCTCATCACGAGGCGAGGCTGACACCAGACTGACCCCATCACGCGGTGAGGCTGACACCAGACTGACACCATCACGAGGCGAGGCTGACACCAGACTGACACCATCACGAGGCGATGCTGACACCAGACTGACCCCATCACTAGGCGTGGCTGACACCAGACTGACACCATCATGATGTGAGGCTGACACCAGACTGACCCCATCACGAGGCGAGGCTGACACCAGACTGACCCCATCACGAGGCGAGACTGACACCAGACTGACCCCATCACGAGGCGAGGCTGACACCAGACTGACACCATCACGAGGCGAGGCTCACACCAGACTGACCCCATCACTAGGCAAGGCTGACACCAGACTGACCCCATCACGAGGCGAGGCTGACACCAGACTGACACCATTACGAGGCGAGGCTGACACCAGACTGACACCATCATAATGTGAGGCTGACACCAGACTGACCCCATCACGAGGTGAGGCTGACACCAGACTGACCCCATCACGAGGCGAGGCTGACACCAGACTGACCCCATCACGGGGCGAGGCTGACACCAGACTGACCCCATCATGAGGCGAGGCTGACACCAGACTGACACCATCATGATGTGAGGCTGACACCAGACTGACCCCATCCTGAGGCAAGGCTGACACCAGACTGACACCATCATGATGTGAGGCTGAATCCAGACTGACCTCATTACGAGGCGAGACTGACACCAGACTGTCCCCATCACGAGGCGAGACTGACACCAGACTGACCCCATCATGAGGCGAGGCTGACACCAGACTGACACCATAACGAGGCGAGGCTGACACCAGACTGACACCATCATGATGTGAGGCTGACACCAGACTGACCCCATCATGAGGCGAGGCTGACACCAGACTGACACCATCATGATGTGAGGCTGACACCAGACTGACCCCATCCTGAGGCGAGGCTGACACCAGACTGACCCCATCACGAGGCGAGGCTGACACCAGACTGACCCCATCACGGGGCGAGGCTGACACCAGACTGACCCCATCACGAGGCGAGACTGACAACAGACTAACCCCATCATGAGGCGAGACTGACACCAGACTGACCCCATCACGAGGCGAGACTGACACCAGACTGACCCCATGATGATGTGAGGCTGTCACCAGACTGACCCCATCATGGGGCGAGGCTGACACCAGACTGACCCCATCACGAGGCGAGGCTGACACCAGACTGACCTCACCACGAGGCGAGGCTGACACCAGACTGACCCCATCACGAGGCGAGGCTGACACCAGACTGACCCCATCACGAGGTGAGGCTGACACCAGACTGACACCATCACGAGGCGAAGCTGACACCAGACTGACACCATCACGAGGCGATGCTGACACCAGACTGCCCCCATCACTAGGCGAGGCTGACACCAGACTGACCCCTTCATGATGTGAGGCTGACACCAGACTGACCTCATCACGAGGCGGGGCTGACACCAGACGGACACCATCACGAGGCGAGACTGAAACCAGACTGACACCATCACGAGGCGAGGCTGACACCAGACTGACCCCATCACGAGGCGAGACTGACACCAGACTGACCCCATCTCGAGGCGAGGCTGACACCAAACTGACACCATCATGATGTGAGGCTGACACCAGACTGACCTCATCACGAGGCGAGGCTGACACCAGACTGACACCATCACGAGGCGAGGCTGACACCAGACTGACACCATCATGATGTGAGGCTGACACCATACTGACCCCATCACGAGGCGAGGGTGACACCAGACTGACCCTATCACGAGGCGAGGCTTACACCAGACTGACCCCATCACGATGTGAGGCTGACACTAGACTGACACCATTACGATGTGAGGCTGACACCAGACTGACCCCATCACGAGGCGAGGCTGACACCAGACTGACACCATCACGAGGCGAGGCTGACACCAGACTGACACCATCACGAGGCAAGGCTGACGCCAGACTGACCCCATCGCGAGGCGAGGCTGACACCTGACTGACACCATCACGATGTGAGGGTGACACCAGACTGACCCCATCACGAGGCGAGGCTGACACCAGACTGATCCAATAACAAGGCGAGGCTGACACCAGACTGACCCCATCACGAGGCAAGGGTGACACCAGACTGACCCCATCACGAGACGAGGCTGACACCAGACTGACCCCATCACGAGGCGAGGCTGATACCAGACTGACACCATCATGATGTGAGACTGACACCAGACTGACCCCATCACGAGGCGAGGCTGACACCAGACTTACCCCATCACGTGGTGAGGCTGACACCAGACTTACCCCATCACGAGGCGAGGCTGACACCAGCCTGAAACCATCATGATGTGAGGCTGACACCAGACTGACCCCATCACGTGGTGAGGCTGACACCAGACTGACCCCATCACGAGGCGAGGCTGACACCAGACTGACCCCATCACGAGGCGAGGCTGACACCAGACTGACCCCATCACGAGGCGAGGCTGACACCAGACTGACCCCATCACGAGGCGAGGCTGACACCAGACTGACCCCATCACGAGGCGAGGCTGACACCAGACTGACCCCATCACGAGGCGAGGCTGACACCAGACTGACACCATCACGAGTCGAGACTGACACCAGACTGACCCCATCACGAGGCGAGACTGACACCAGACTGACCCCATCACGAGGCGGGGCTGACACCAGACTGACCCCATCACGAGGCGAGGCTGACACCAGACTGACCCCATCACTAGGCGAGGCTGACACCAGACTGACCCCATCACGAGGCGAGGCTGACACCAGACTGACACCATCACGAGGCGAGGCTGACACCAGACTGACACCATCATGATGTGAGGCTGACATCAGACTGACCCCATCACGAGGCGAGACTGACACCGGACTGACCCCATCACGAGGTGAGGCTGACACCAGACTGACACCATCATGATGTGAGGCTGACACCAGACTGACCCCATCACGAGGTGAGGCTGACACCAGACTGACCCCATCACGAGGCGAGGCTGACACCAGACTGACCCCATCATGAGGCGAGGCTGACACCAGACTGACACCATCATGATGTGAGGCTGACACCAGACTGACCCCATCCTGAGGCGAGGCTGACACCAGACTGACACCATCATGATGTGAGGCTGATCCCAGACTGACCTCATCACGAGGCGAGACTGACACCAGACTGACCCCATCACGAGGCGAGACTGACACCAGACTGACCCCATCACGAGGCGAGGCTGACACCAGACTGACACCATCACGAGGCGAGACTGACACCAGACTGACCCCATCACGAGGAGAGGCTGACACCAGACTGACACCATAACGAGGCGAGGCTGACACCAGACTGACACCATCATGATGTGAGGCTGACACCAGACTGACCCCATCACGCATCACAAGTCGAGACTGACACCAGACTGACCCCATCACGAGGCGAGACTGACACCAGACTGACCCCATCACGAGGCGAGGCTGACACCAGACTGACCCCATCACGGGGCGAGGCTGACACCAGACTGACCCCATCACGAGGCGAGACTGACACCAGACTGACCCCATCAAGAGGCGAGACTGACACCAGACTGACCCCATCACGAGGCGAGACTTACACCAGACTGACCCCATGATGATGTGAGGCTGACACCAGACTGACCCCATCACGGGGCGAGGCTGACACCAGACTGACCCCATCACGAGGCGAGACTGACACCAGACTGACCCCATCACGAGGCGAGACTGACACCAGACTGACCCCATCATGATGTGAGGCTGACACCAGACTGACAACATCACGAGTCGAGGCTGACACCTGACTGACACCATCATGATGTGAGGCTGACACCAGACTGCCCCCATCACTAGGCGAGGCTGACACCAGACTGACCCCTTCATGATGTGAGGTTGACACCAGACTGACCCCATCACTAGGCGAGGCTGACACCAGACTGACCCCATCATGAGGCGAGGCTGACACCAGACTGACACCATCACGAGGCAAGGCTGACACCAGACTGACACCATCATGATGTGAGGCTGACACCAGACTGACCCCATCACGAGGCGAGGCTGACACCAGACTGACCCCATCATGAGGCGAGGCTGACACCAGACTGACACCATCATGATGTGAGGCTGACACCAGACTGACCCCATCACGAGGCGAGGCTGACACCAGACTGACACCATAATGATGTGAGGCTGACACCAGACTGACCTCATCACGAGGCGGGGCTGACACCAGACTGACCCCATCACGAGGCGAGGCTGACACCAGACTGACACCATCATGATGTGAGGCTGACACCAGACTGACGCCATCACGAGGCGAGGGTGACACCAGACTGACCCTATCACGAGGCGAGGCTTACACCAGACTGACCCCATCTCGAGGCGAGGCTGACACCAGACTGACACCATTACGATGTGAGGCTGACACCAGACTGACCCCATCACGAGGCGAGACTGACACCAGACTGACCCCATCTCGAGGCGAGGCTGACACCAGACTGACACCATCATGATGTGAGGCTGACACCAGACTGACCTCATCACGAGGCGAGGCTGACACCAGACTGACACCATCACGAGGCGAGGCTGACACCAGACTGACACCATCATGATGTGAGGCTGACACCAGACTGACCCCATCACGAGGCGAGGGTGACACCAGACTGACCCTATCACGAGGCGAGGCTTACACCAGACTGACCCCATCTCGAGGCGAGGCTGACACCAGACTGACACCATTACGATGTGAGGCTGACACCAGACTGACCCCATCACGAGGCGAGGCTGACACCAGACTGACACCATCACGAGGCGAGGCTGACACCAGACTGACACCATCACGAGGCAAGGCTGACGCCAGACTGACCCCATCGCGAAGCGAGGCTGACACCTGACTGACACCATCACGATGTGAGGCTGACACCAGACTGACCCCATCACGAGGCGAGGCTGACACCAGACTGACCCCATCACGAGGCGAGGCTGACACCAGACTGACCCCATCACGAGGCAAGGGTGACACCAGACTGACCCCATCACGATGCAAGGGTGACACCAGACTGACCCCATCACGAGGCGAGGCTGACACCAGACTGACCCCATCACGAGGCGAGGCTGATACCAGACTGACACCATCATGATGTGAGACTGACACCAGACTGACCCCATCACGAGGCGAGGCTGACACCAGACTGACACCATAATGATGTGAGGCTGACACCAGACTGAACCCATCACGTGGTGAGGCTGACACCAGACTGACCCCATCACGAGGCGAGGCTGACACCAGACTGACACCATCATGATGTGAGGCTGACACCAGAGTGACCCCATCACGAGGCGAGGCTGACACCTGACTGACACCATCACGAGGCGATGCTGACACCAGACTGACACCATCATGATGTGAGGCTGACACCAGACTGACCTCATCACGAGGCGAGGCTGACACCAGACTGACCCCATCACGAGGTGAGGCTGACACCAGACTGACACCATCACGAGGCGAGGCTGACACCAGACTGACCCCATCACTAGGCGTGGCTGACACCAGACTGACACCATCATGATGTGAGGCTGACACCAGACTGACCCCATCACGAGGCGAGACTGACACCAGACTGACCCCATCACGAGGCGAGACTGACACCAGACTGACCCCATCACGATGCGAGACTGACACCAGACTGACACCATCACGAGGCGAGACTGACACCAGACTGACCCCCTCACGAGGCGAGGCTGACACCAGACTGACCCCATTACGAGGCGAGGCTGACACCAGACTGACCCCATCACGAGGCGGGGCTGACACCAGACTGACCCCATCACGAGGCGAGGCTGACACCAGACAGACCCCATCACGAGGCGAGGCTGACACCAGACTGACACCATTATGATGTGAGGCTGACACCAGACTGACCTCATCACGAGGCGAGGCTGACACCAGACTGACCCCATCACGAGGCGAGACTGGCACCAGACTGACACCGTCACGAGGCGAGACTGACACTAGACTGACCCCATCACGAGGTGAGGCTGACACCAGACTGATCCCATCACGAGGCGAGGCTGACACCAGACCGACCCCATCACGAGGCGAGGCTGACACCAGACTGACCCCATCACGAGGCAAGGCTGACACCAGACTGACACCATTATGATGTGAGGCTGACACCAGACTGACCTCATCACGAGGCGAGGCTGACACCAGACTGACCACATCACGAGGTGAGGCTGACACCATCACAAGGCGAGGCTGACACCAGACTGACACCATCACGAGGCGATGCTGACACCAGACTGACCCCATCACTAGGCGAGGCTGACACCAGACTGACACCATCACGAGGCGAGGCTGACACCAGACTGACCCCATCACGAGGCGAGGCTGACACCAGACTGACACCATCACGAGGCGAGGCTAACACCAGACTGACACCATCACGAGGCAAGGCTGACACCAGACTGACACCATCATGATGTGAGGCTGACACCAGACTGACCCCATCACGAGGCAAGACTGACACCAGACTGACCCCATCACGAGGCGAGACTGACACCAGACTGACCCCATCACGAGGCGAGGCTGACACCAGACTGACTCCATCACGGGGCGAGGCTGACACCAGACTGACCCCATCACGAAGCGAGGCTGACACCAGACTGACACCATCACAAGGCGAAGCTGACACAAGATTGACACCATCATGATGTGAGGCTGACACCAGACTGACCCCGTCACGGGGCGAGGCTGACACCAGACTGACCCCATCACGGGGCGAGGCTGACACCAGACTGACCCCATCACGAGACGAGACTGACACCAGACTGACCCCATCAAGAGGCGAGGCTGACACCAGACTGACCCCATCACGAGGCGAGGCTGAAACCAGACTGACCCCGTCACGAGGCAAGGCTGACACCAGACTGACCCAATCACAAGGCGAGGCTGACACTAGACTGACACCATCACGAGGCGAGGCTGACACCAGACTGACCCCATCACGAGGCGAGACTGACACCGGACTGACCCCATCATGAGGCGAGGCTGACACCAGACTGACACCATCATGATGTGAGGCTGACACCAGACTGACCCCATCACGAGGTGAGGCTGACACCAGACTGACTCCATCACGAAGCGAGGCTGACACCAGACTTACCCCATCACGGGGCGAGGCTGACACCAGACTAACCCCATCACGAGGCGAGACTGACACCAGACTGACCCCATCACGAGGCGATGCTGACACCAGACTGACCCCATCACGAGGCGAGACTGACACCAGACTGACCCCATCACAAGGCGAGACTGACACCAGACTGACCCCATCACGAGGCGAGGCTGACACTAGACTGATCCCATCACGAGGCGAGGCTGACACCAGACTGACCCCATCACTAGGCGAGGCTGACACCAGACTGACCCCATCATGAGGCGAGGCTGACACCAGACTGACACGATCACGAGGCGAGGCTGACACCAGACTGACCCCATCACGAGGCGAGACTGACACCAGACTGACCCCATCACGAGGCGAGACTGACACCAGTCTGACCCCATCACGAGGCGAGGCTGACACCAGACTGATCCCATCACGAGGCGAGGCTGACACCAGACTGACCCCATCACTAGGCGAGGCTGACACCAGACTGACCCCATCATGAGGAGAGGCTGACACCAGACTGACACGATCACGAGGCGAGGCTGACACCAGACTGACACCATCATGATGTGAGGCTGACACCAGACTGACCCCATCACTAGGCAAGGCTGACACCAGACTGACCCCATGACGAGGCAAGACTGACTCCAGACTGACCCCATCATGTTGTGAGGCTGACACCAGACTGACCCCATCACGAGGCGATGCTGACACCAGACTGACGCCATCACGAGGCGAGACTGACACCAGACTGACCCCATCACGAGGCGAGACTGACACCAGACTGACCCCATCACGGGACGAGGCTGACACCAGACTGACCCCATCACGAGGCGAGACTGACACCAGACTGACACCATCATGACGCGAGACTGACACCAGACTGACCCCATCATGATGTGAGGCTGACACCAGACTGACCCCATCACGAGGCGATGCTGACACCAGACTGACCCCATCACGAGGCGAGACTGACACCAGACTGACCACTTCATGAGGCGAGACTGACACCAGACTGACCCCATCACGGGACGAGGCTGACACCAGACTGACCCCATCATGAGGCGAGACTGACAGCAGACTGACACCATCACGAGGCGAGACTGACACCAGACTGACCCCATCACGAGGCGAGGCTGACACCAGACTGACCCCATCACGAGGCGGGGCTGACACCAGACTGACCCCATCACGAGGCGAGGCTGACACCAGACTGACACCATCACGAGGCGAGGCTGACACCAGACTGACACCATCACGAGACGAGGCTGACACCAGACTGACACCATCATGATGTGAGGCTGACACCAGACTGACCCCATCACGAGGCGAGACTGACACCAGACTGACCCCATCACGAGGCGAGGCAGACACCAGACTGACACCATCACGAGGCGAGGCTGACACCAGACTGACACCATCATGATGTGAGGCTGACACCAGACTGACCCCATCACTTGGCGAGACTGACACCAGACTGACCCCATCACTAGGCGAGACTGACACCAGACTGACCCCATCAGAGGCGGGGCTGACACCAGACTGACCCCATCACGGGGCGAGGCTGACACCAGACTGACCCCATCACGAGGCGAGACTGACACCAGACTGACCCCATTACGAGGCGAGACTGACTCCAGACTGACCCCATCACGAGGCGGGGCTGACACCAGACTGACCCCATCACGGGGCGAGGCTGACACCAGACTGACCCCATCACGAGGCAAGACTGACACCAGACTGACCCCATTACGAGGCGAGACTGACTCCAGACTGACCCCATCATGATGTGAGGCTAACACCAGACTGACCCCATCACGAGGCGATGCTGACACCAGACTGACCCCATCGCGAGGCGAGGCTGACACCAGACTGACCCCATCGCGAGGCGAGGCTGACACCAGACTGACCCCATCGCGAGGCGAGGCTGACACCAGCCTGACCCCATCGCGAGGCGAGGCTGACACCAGACTGACCCCATCGCGAGGCGAGGTTGACACCAGACTGACCCCATCGCGAGGCGAGGCTGACACCAGCCTGACCCCATCACGAGGCGAGGCTGACACCAGACTGACCCCATCACGAGGCGAGACTGACACCAGACTTACCCCATCACGAGGCGAGGCTGACACCAGACTGACCCCATCACGAGGCGAGACTGACACCGGACTGACCCCATCACGAGGCGAGGCTGACACCAGACTGACACCATCATGATGTGAGGCTGACACCAGACTGATGTGTTAAGGATAGTTATTAAGAGGTTGTCAAATGAATTATCATGTCACCCAATATTTGGTCTCCATTCAGTAGCCAAAAGAGGCATTCAAAAAAAGGGGGGGTTTGTGAAAAGAAATTCACAGAGAAAGCGGCTACATTATGAACAGAACGTGACACTCAGAATAATTTCCAAAAATTATGCTTTATTACACATATATAAATATGACATATGGGCGTTCGCCCTGGTTTACCATCACCTCAGTATGAGACAATACACACAGACCTAAAACCATATAAAATGACACCAAGACCGGTCTAAATGCATGTGCAACAGAAAAAATGACTGCAGGAGTCTAATGTCCCTGTAGCACAGACACATAGGTGAACACTTCCCAAAAGAGGTGTATCCAAAAATTATACCATAGGCATACCATAATGTTGAATATTAAATGTAGAACAATACCATTATGGTGAATCCCAATCAGGGAATCCAAAAATTATACTATGGAAAAGTATCACATGTATACAATGCAGCAAGCACAATAGGCGTCAAGAAGAGAACAACAAGCCTCAGGCCTGTATGGGGGGAGACATAAATGTCAAATATATGATGCAATACATTCCTGTGCCGGCACAAGTGGTTGGGGCCCATTCATCTGTAATATAAACAGCTGTATCCTAGAGCTCTTGAATGAAAAAATGCCCCATTTATTCCCAGGGTGGAAGAAAAGATGCAAAAAGCAGCACTCTGCTTGAAATGGTATCTTCACCACTATATGTGGACTACACACCACCTTTCGCAGGGAAAACAGGACATATCCCAAACGATCTTCTGCCCGTTGAGATATATGTGGTATATCCTGTATCCTATACAAAGCACCATGATGTCCCCATCCTGTAGTGAAATAAATGATATGTGGGAAGTCACTGACAGAGTATACACTCAATAAGATATATAGGTCATATAGATCACAGAGGACCATATATCTAATGTCCTGTAACAGTCCACTCACCACCTGTGCTGTGGGTATTAGGAATGAAAGAAATGTCCTTCATAGGTACTGCCATACACGGCCACAGAGGCCTAGGAACCACCGCTGACATCCGCCGATATACCGCGGGTTCCAGCCCCTTCTTGGCGCTTGTGCTGCTCACACTTGCCTCATGGCATGTGAAGATGGCTTCCTCCTTATGGGTCAGCGTGCGTTCCACCTAATGCGCATGACCGGAAGTGACGTATCTGACGTATGACGTCAACGCGTTTCGCCGATGGGCGTATCTCACTCAGCTTCGTCAGGACCAATGGCGAGGTTGACACCAGACTGACCCAATCACAAGGCGAGGCTGACACCAGACTGACACCATCACGAGGCAAGGCTGACGCCAGACTGACCCCATCGCGAAGCGAGGCTGACACCTGACTGACACCATCACGATGTGAGGCTGACACCAGACTGACCCCATCACGAGGCGAGGCTGACACCAGACTGACCCCATCACGAGGCGAGGCTGACACCAGACTGACCCCATCACGAGGCAAGGGTGACACCAGACTGACCCCATCACGAGGCAAGGGTGACACCAGACTGACCCCATCACGAGGCGAGGCTGACACCAGACTGACCCCATCATGAGGCGAGGCTGACACCAGACTGACACCATAATGATGTGAGGCTGACACCAGACTGAACCCATCACGTGGTGAGGCTGACACCAGACTGACCCCATCACGAGGCGAGGCTGACACCAGACTGACACCATCACGAGGCGAGGCTGACACCAGACTGACCCCATCACGAGGCGAGGCTGACACCAGACTGACCCCATCACGAGGCAAGGCTGACACCAGACTGACCCCATCACGAGGCGAGGCTGACACCAGACTGACACCATCACGAGTCGAGACTGACACCAGACTGACACCATCATGATGTGAGGCTGACACCAGAGTGACCCCATCACGAGGCGAGGCTGACACCTGACTGACACCATCACGAGGCGATGCTGACACCAGACTGACACCATCATGATGTGAGGCTGACACCAGACTGACCTCATCACGAGGCGAGGCTGACACCAGACTGACCCCATCACGAGGTGAGGCTGACACCAGACTGACACCATCACGAGGCGAGGCTGACACCAGACTGACCCCATCACTAGGCGTGGCTGACACCAGACTGACACCATCATGATGTGAGGCTGACACCAGACTGACCCCATCACGAGGCGAGACTGACACCAGACTGACCCCATCACGAGGCGAGACTGACACTAGACTGACCCCATCACGAGGTGAGGCTGACACCAGACTGACCCCATCACGAGGCGAGGCTGACACCAGACTGACCCCATCACGAGGCGAGGCTGACACCAGACTGACCCCATCACGAGGCAAGGCTGACACCAGACTGACACCATTATGATGTGAGGCTGACACCAGACTGACCTCATCACGAGGTGAGGCTTACACCAGACTGACCACATCACGAGGTGAGGCTGACACCATCACAAGGCGAGGCTGACACCAGACTGACACCATCACGAGCTAATGCTGACACCAGACTGACCCCATCACTAGGCGAGGCTGACACCAGACTGACACCATCACGAGGCGAGGCTGACACCAGACTGACCCCATCACGAGGCGAGGCTGACACCAGACTGACCCCATCACGAGGCGAGGCTAACACCAGACTGACACCATCACGAGGCAAGGCTGACACCAGACTGACACCATCATGATGTGAGGCTGACACCAGACTGACCCCATCACGAGGCAAGACTGACACCAGACTGACCCCATCACAAGGCGAGACTGACACCAGACTGACCCCATCACGAGGCGAGGCTGACACCAGACTGACTCCATCACGGGGCGAGGCTGACACCAGACTGACCCCATCACGAAGCGAGGCTGACACCAGACTGACACCATCACAAGGCGAAGCTGACACAAGATTGACACCATCATGATGTGAGGCTGACACCAGACTGACCCCATCACGAGGTGAGGCTGACACCAGACTGACTCCATCACGAAGCGAGGCTGACACCAGACTTACCCCATCACGGGGCGAGGCTGACACCAGACTAACCCCATCACGAGGCGAGACTGACACCAGACTGACCCCATCACGAGGCGATGCTGACACCAGACTGACCCCATCACGAGGCGAGACTGACACCAGACTGACCCCATCACAAGGCGAGACTGACACCAGACTGACCCCATCACGAGGCGAGGCTGACACTAGACTGATCCCATCACGAGGCGAGGCTGACACCAGACTGACCCCATCACTAGGCGAGGCTGACACCAGACTGACCCCATCATGAGGCGAGGCTGACACCAGACTGACACGATCACGAGGCGAGGCTGACACCAGACTGACCCCATCACGAGGCGAGACTGACACCAGACTGACCCCATCACGAGGCGAGACTGACACCAGTCTGACCCCATCACGAGGCGAGGCTGACACCAGACTGATCCCATCACGAGGCGAGGCTGACACCAGACTGACCCCATCACTAGGCGAGGCTGACACCAGACTGACCCCATCATGAGGAGAGGCTGACACCAGACTGACACGATCACGAGGCGAGGCTGACACCAGACTGACACCATCATGATGTGAGGCTGACACCAGACTGACCCCATCACTAGGCAAGGCTGACACCAGACTGACCCCATGACGAGGCAAGACTGACTCCAGACTGACCCCATCATGTTGTGAGGCTGACACCAGACTGACCCCATCACGAGGCGATGCTGACACCAGACTGACGCCATCACGAGGCGAGACTGACACCAGACTGACCCCATCACGAGGCGAGACTGACACCAGACTGACCCCATCACGGGACGAGGCTGACACCAGACTGACCCCATCACGAGGCGAGACTGACACCAGACTGACACCATCACGACGCGAGACTGACACCAGACTGACCCCATCATGATGTGAGGCTGACACCAGACTGACCCCATCACGAGGCGATGCTGACACCAGACTGACCCCATCACGAGGCGAGACTGACACCAGACTGACCACTTCATGAGGCGAGACTGACACCAGACTGACCCCATCACGGGACGAGGCTGACACCAGACTGACCCCATCATGAGGCGAGACTAACAGCAGACTGACACCATCACGAGGCGAGACTGACACCAGACTGACCCCATCACGAGGCGAGGCTGACACCAGACTGACCCCATCACGAGGCGGGGCTGACACCAGACTGACCCCATCACGAGGCGAGGCTGACACCAGACTGACACCATCACGAGGCGAGGCTGACACCAGACTGACACCATCACGAGACGAGGCTGACACCAGACTGACACCATCATGATGTGAGGCTGACACCAGACTGACCCCATCACGAGGCGAGACTGACACCAGACTGACCCCATCACGAGGCGAGGCAGACACCAGACTGACACCATCACGAGGCGAGGCTGACACCAGACTGACACCATCATGATGTGAGGCTGACACCAGACTGACCCCATCACTTGGCGAGACTGACACCAGACTGACCCCATCACTAGGCGAGACTGACACCAGACTGACCCCATCACGAGGCGAGACTGACACCAGACTGACCCAATCACGAGGCGAGACTGACACCAGACTGACCCCATCACGAGGCGAGGCTGACACCAGACTGACCCAATCACAAGGCGAGGCTGACACCAGACTGACACCATCACGAGGCGAGACTGACACCAGACTGACCCCATTACGAGGCGAGACTGACTCCAGACTGACCTCGTCACGAGGCGGGGCTGACACCAGACTGACCCCATCACGGGGCGAGGCTGACACCAGACTGACCCCATCACGAGGCGAGACTGACACCAGACTGACCCCATTACGAGGCGAGACTGACTCCAGACTGACCCCATCATGATGTGAGGCTAACACCAGACTGACCCCATCACGAGGCGATGCTGACACCAGACTGACCCCATCGCGAGGCGAGGCTGACACCAGACTGACCCCATCGCGAGGCGAGGCTGACACCAGACTGACCCCATCGCGAGGCGAGGCTGACACCAGCCTGACCCCATCGCGAGGCGAGGCTGACACCAGACTGACCCCATCACGAGGCGAGGGTGACACCAGACTGACCCTATCACGAGGCGAGGCTTACACCAGACTGACCCCATCTCGAGGCGAGGCTGACACCAGACTGACCCCATCACGAGGCGAGGCTGACACCAGACTGACACCATCACGAGGCGAGGCTGACACCAGACTGACACCATCACGAGGCAAGGCTGACGCCAGACTGACCCCATCGCGAAGCGAGGCTGACACCTGACTGACACCATCACGATGTGAGGCTGACACCAGACTGACCCCATCACGAGGCGAGGCTGACACCAGACTGACCCCATCACGAGGCGAGGCTGACACCAGACTGACCCCATCACGAGGCAAGGGTGACACCAGACTGACCCCATCACGATGCAAGGGTGACACCAGACTGACCCCATCACGAGGCGAGGCTGACACCAGACTGACCCCATCACGAGGCGAGGCTGATACCAGACTGACACCATCATGATGTGAGACTGACACCAGACTGACCCCATCACGAGGCGAGGCTGACACCAGACTGACACCATAATGATGTGAGGCTGACACCAGACTGAACCCATCACGTGGTGAGGCTGACACCAGACTGACCCCATCACGAGGCGAGGCTGACACCAGACTGACACCATCACGAGGCGAGGCTGACACCAGACTGACCCCATCACGAGGCGAGGCTGACACCAGACTGACCCCATCACGAGGCAAGGCTGACACCAGACTGACCCCATCACGAGGCGAGGCTGACACCAGACTGACACCATCACGAGTCGAGACTGACACCAGACTGACACCATCATGATGTGAGGCTGACACCAGAGTGACCCCATCACGAGGCGAGGCTGACACCTGACTGACACCATCACGAGGCGATGCTGACACCAGACTGACACCATCATGATGTGAGGCTGACACCAGACTGACCTCATCACGAGGCGAGGCTGACACCAGACTGACCCCATCACGAGGTGAGGCTGACACCAGACTGACACCATCACGAGGCGAGGCTGACACCAGACTGACCCCATCACTAGGCGTGGCTGACACCAGACTGACACCATCATGATGTGAGGCTGACACCAGACTGACCCCATCACGAGGCGAGACTGACACCAGACTGACCCCATCACGAGGCGAGACTGACACCAGACTGACCCCATCACGATGCGAGACTGACACCAGACTGACACCATCACGAGGCGAGACTTACACCAGACTGACCCCCTCACGAGGCGAGGCTGACACCAGACTGACCCCATCACGAGGCGGGGCTGACACCAGACTGACCCCATCACGAGGCGAGGCTGACACCAGACAGACCCCATCACGAGGCGAGGCTGACACCAGACTGACACCATTATGATGTGAGGCTGACACCAGACTGACCTCATCACGAGGCGAGGCTGACACCAGACTGACCCCATCACGAGGCGAGACTGGCACCAGACTGACACCGTCACGAGGCGAGACTGACACTAGACTG
The DNA here is from genome assembly GCF_062004578.1 of Staurois parvus. Lineage (NCBI taxonomy): Eukaryota > Metazoa > Chordata > Amphibia > Anura > Ranidae > Staurois > Staurois parvus. The sequence continues at coordinate 234,059 of NW_028318901.1, read as the reverse complement.
ACCCCATCACGAGGTGAGGCTGACACCAGACTGACCCCATCACGAGGCGAGGCTGACACCAGACTGACCCCATCACGAGGCGAGGCTGACACCAGACTGACCCCATCACGAGGCAAGGCTGACACCAGACTGACACCATTATGATGTGAGGCTGACACCAGACTGACCTCATCACGAGGCGAGGCTGACACCAGACTGACCACATCACGAGGTGAGGCTGACACCATCACAAGGCGAGGCTGACACCAGACTGACACCATCACGAGGCGATGCTGACACCAGACTGACCCCATCACTAGGCGAGGCTGACACCAGACTGACACCATCACGAGGCGAGGCTGACACCAGACTGACCCCATCACGAGGCGAGGCTGACACCAGACTGACACCATCACGAGGCGAGGCTAACACCAGACTGACACCATCACGAGGCAAGGCTGACACCAGACTGACACCATCATGATGTGAGGCTGACACCAGACTGACCCCATCACGAGGCAAGACTGACACCAGACTGACCCCATCACGAGGCAAGACTGACACCAGACTGACCCCATCACGAGGCGAGGCTGACACCAGACTGACTCCATCACGGGGCGAGGCTGACACCAGACTGACCCCATCACGAAGCGAGGCTGACACCAGACTGACACCATCACAAGGCGAAGCTGACACAAGATTGACACCATCATGATGTGAGGCTGACACCAGACTGACCCCGTCACGGGGCGAGGCTGACACCAGACTGACCCCATCACGGGGCGAGGCTGACACCAGACTGACCCCATCACGAGACGAGACTGACACCAGACTGACCCCATCAAGAGGCGAGGCTGACACCAGACTGACCCCATCACGAGGCGAGGCTGAAACCAGACTGACCCCGTCACGAGGCAAGGCTGACACCAGACTGACCCAATCACAAGGCGAGGCTGACACTAGACTGACACCATCACGAGGCGAGGCTGACACCAGACTGACCCCATCACGAGGCGAGACTGACACCGGACTGACCCCATCATGAGGCGAGGCTGACACCAGACTGACACCATCATGATGTGAGGCTGACACCAGACTGACCCCATCACGAGATGAGGCTGACACCAGACTGACTCCATCACGAAGCGAGGCTGACACCAGACTTACCCCATCACGGGGCGAGGCTGACACCAGACTAACCCCATCACGAGGCGAGACTGACACCAGACTGACCCCATCACGAGGCGATGCTGACACCAGACTGACCCCATCACGAGGCGAGACTGACACCAGACTGACCCCATCACGAGGCGAGACTGACACCAGACTGACCCCATCACGAGGCGAGGCTGACACTAGACTGATCCCATCACGAGGCGAGGCTGACACCAGACTGACCCCATCACTAGGCGAGGCTGACACCAGACTGACCCCATCATGAGGCGAGGCTGACACCAGACTGACACGATCACGAGGCGAGGCTGACACCAGACTGACCCCATCACGAGGCGAGACTGACACCAGACTGACCCCATCACGAGGCGAGACTGACACCAGTCTGACCCCATCACGAGGCGAGGCTGACACCAGACTGATCCCATCACGAGGCGAGGCTGACACCAGACTGACCCCATCACTAGGCGAGGCTGACACCAGACTGACCCCATCATGAGGAGAGGCTGACACCAGACTGACACGATCACGAGGCGAGGCTGACACCAGACTGACACCATCATGATGTGAGGCTGACACCAGACTGACCCCATCACTAGGCAAGGCTGACACCAGACTGACCCCATGACGAGGCAAGACTGACTCCAGACTGACCCCATCATGTTGTGAGGCTGACACCAGACTGACCCCATCACGAGGCGATGCTGACACCAGACTGACGCCATCACGAGGCGAGACTGACACCAGACTGACCCCATCACGAGGCGAGACTGACACCAGACTGACCCCATCACGGGACGAGGCTGACACCAGTCTGACCCCATCACGAGGCGAGACTGACACCAGACTGACACCATCATGACGCGAGACTGACACCAGACTGACCCCATCATGATGTGAGGCTGACACCAGACTGACCCCATCACGAGGCGATGCTGACACCAGACTGACCCCATCACGAGGCGAGACTGACACCAGACTGACCACTTCATGAGGCGAGACTGACACCAGACTGACCCCATCACGGGACGAGGCTGACACCAGACTGACCCCATCATGAGGCGAGACTGACAGCAGACTGACACCATCACGAGGCGAGACTGACACCAGACTGACCCCATCACGAGGCGAGGCTGACACCAGACTGACCCCATCACGAGGCGGGGCTGACACCAGACTGACCCCATCACGAGGCGAGGCTGACACCAGACTGACACCATCACGAGGCGAGGCTGACACCAGACTGACACCATCACGAGACGAGGCTGACACCAGAGTGACACCATCATGATGTGAGGCTGACACCAGACTGACCCCATCACGAGGCGAGACTGACACCAGACTGACCCCATCACGAGGCGAGGCAGACACCAGACTGACACCATCACGAGGCGAGGCTGACACCAGACTGACACCATCATGATGTGAGGCTGACACCAGACTGACCCCATCACTTGGCGAGACTGACACCAGACTGACCCCATCACTAGGCGAGACTGACACCAGACTGACCCCATCACGAGGCGGGGCTGACACCAGACTGACCCCATCACGGGGCGAGGCTGACACCAGACTGACCCCATCACGAGGCGAGACTGACACCAGACTGACCCCATTACGAGGCGAGACTGACTCCAGACTGACCCCATCATGATGTGAGGCTAACACCAGACTGACCCCATCACGAGGCGATGCTGACACCAGACTGACCCCATCGCGAGGCGAGGCTGACACCAGACTGACCCCATCGCGAGGCGAGGCTGACACCAGACTGACCCCATCGCGAGGCGAGGCTGACACCAGCCTGACCCCATCGCGAGGCGAGGCTGACACCAGACTGACCCCATCGCGAGGCGAGGTTGACACCAGACTGACCCCATCGCGAGGCGAGGCTGACACCAGCCTGACCCCATCACGAGGCGAGGCTGACACCAGACTGACCCCATCACGAGGCGAGACTGACACCAGACTTACCCCATCACGAGGCGAGGCTGACACCAGACTGACCCCATCACGAGGCGAGACTGACACCGGACTGACCCCATCACGAGGCGAGGCTGACACCAGACTGACACCATCATGATGTGAGGCTGACACCAGACTGATGTGTTAAGGATAGTTATTAAGAGGTTGTCAAATGAATTATCATGTCACCCAATATTTGGTCTCCATTCAGTAGCCAAAAGAGGCATTCAAAAAAAGGGGGGGTTTGTGAAAAGAAATTCACAGAGAAAGCGGCTACATTATGAACAGAACGTGACACTCAGAAAAATTTCCAAAAATTATGCTTTATTACACATATATAAATATGACATATGGGCGTTCGCCCTGGTTTACCATCACCTCAGTATGAGACAATACACACAGACCTAAAACCATATAAAATGACACCAAGACCGGTCTAAATGCATGTGCAACAGAAAAAATGACTGCAGGAGTCTAATGTCCCTGTAGCACAGACACATAGGTGAACACTTCCCAAAAGAGGTGTATCCAAAAATTATACCATAGGCATACCATAATGTTGAATATTAAATGTAGAACAATACCATTATGGTGAATCCCAATCAGGGAATCCAAAAATTATACTATGGAAAAGTATCACATGTATACAATGCAGCAAGCACAATAGGCGTCAAGAAGAGAACAACAAGCCTCAGGCCTGTATGGGGGGAGACATAAATGTCAAATATATGATGCAATACATTCCTGTGCCGGCACAAGTGGTTGGGGCCCATTCATCTGTAATATAAACAGCTGTATCCTAGAGCTCTTGAATGAAAAAATGCCCCATTTATTCCCAGGGTGGAAGAAAAGATGCAAAAAGCAGCACTCTGCTTGAAATGGTATCTTCACCACTATATGTGGACTACACACCACCTTTCGCAGGGAAAACAGGACATATCCCAAACGATCTTCTGCCCGTTGAGATATATGTGGTATATCCTGTATCCTATACAAAGCACCATGATGTCCCCATCCTGTAGTGAAATAAATGATATGTGGGAAGTCACTGACAGAGTATACACTCAATAAGATATATAGGTCATATAGATCACAGAGGACCATATATCTAATGTCCTGTAACAGTCCACTCACCACCTGTGCTGTGGGTATTAGGAATGAAAGAAATGTCCTTCATAGGTACTGCCATACACGGCCACAGAGGCCTAGGAACCACCGCTGACATCCGCCGATATACCGCGGGTTCCAGCCCCTTCTTGGCGCTTGTGCTGCTCACACTTGCCTCATGGCATGTGAAGATGGCTTCCTCCTTATGGGTCAGCGTGCGTTCCACCTAATGCGCATGACCGGAAGTGACGTATCTGACGTATGACGTCAACGCGTTTCGCCGATGGGCGTATCTCACTCAGCTTCGTCAGGACCAATGGCGAGGTTGACACCAGACTGACCCAATCACAAGGCGAGGCTGACACCAGACTGACACCATCACGAGGCAAGGCTGACGCCAGACTGACCCCATCGCGAAGCGAGGCTGACACCTGACTGACACCATCACGATGTGAGGCTGACACCAGACTGACCCCATCACGAGGCGAGGCTGACACCAGACTGACCCCATCACGAGGCGAGGCTGACACCAGACTGACCCCATCACGAGGCAAGGGTGACACCAGACTGACCCCATCACGAGGCAAGGGTGACACCAGACTGACCCCATCACGAGGCGAGGCTGACACCAGACTGACCCCATCATGAGGCGAGGCTGACACCAGACTGACACCATAATGATGTGAGGCTGACACCAGACTGAACCCATCACGTGGTGAGGCTGACACCAGACTGACCCCATCACGAGGCGAGGCTGACACCAGACTGACACCATCACGAGGCGAGGCTGACACCAGACTGACCCCATCACGAGGCGAGGCTGACACCAGACTGACCCCATCACGAGGCAAGGCTGACACCAGACTGACCCCATCACGAGGCGAGGCTGACACCAGACTGACACCATCACGAGTCGAGACTGACACCAGACTGACACCATCATGATGTGAGGCTGACACCAGAGTGACCCCATCACGAGGCGAGGCTGACACCTGACTGACACCATCACGAGGCGATGCTGACACCAGACTGACACCATCATGATGTGAGGCTGACACCAGACTGACCTCATCACGAGGCGAGGCTGACACCAGACTGACCCCATCACGAGGTGAGGCTGAAACCAGACTGACACCATCACGAGGCGAGGCTGACACCAGACTGACCCCATCACTAGGCGTGGCTGACACCAGACTGACACCATCATGATGTGAGGCTGACACCAGACTGACCCCATCACGAGGCGAGACTGACACCAGACTGACCCCATCACGAGGCGAGACTGACACTAGACTGACCCCATCACGAGGTGAGGCTGACACCAGACTGACCCCATCACGAGGCGAGGCTGACACCAGACTGACCCCATCACGAGGCGAGGCTGACACCAGACTGACCCCATCACGAGGCAAGGCTGACACCAGACTGACACCATTATGATGTGAGGCTGACACCAGACTGACCTCATCACGAGGTGAGGCTTACACCAGACTGACCACATCACGAGGTGAGGCTGACACCATCACAAGGCGAGGCTGACACCAGACTGACACCATCACGAGCTAATGCTGACACCAGACTGACCCCATCACTAGGCGAGGCTGACACCAGACTGACACCATCACGAGGCGAGGCTGACACCAGACTGACCCCATCACGAGGCGAGGCTGACACCAGACTGACCCCATCACGAGGCGAGGCTAACACCAGACTGACACCATCACGAGGCAAGGCTGACACCAGACTGACACCATCATGATGTGAGGCTGACACCAGACTGACCCCATCACGAGGCAAGACTGACACCAGACTGACCCCATCACAAGGCGAGACTGACACCAGACTGACCCCATCACGAGGCGAGGCTGACACCAGACTGACTCCATCACGGGGCGAGGCTGACACCAGACTGACCCCATCACGAAGCGAGGCTGACACCAGACTGACACCATCACAAGGCGAAGCTGACACAAGATTGACACCATCATGATGTGAGGCTGACACCAGACTGACCCCGTCACGGGGCGAGGCTGACACCAGACTGACCCCATCACGGGGCGAGGCTGACACCAGACTGACCCCATCACGAGACGAGACTGACACCAGACTGACCCCATCAAGAGGCGAGGCTGACACCAGACTGACCCCATCACGAGGCGAGGCTGAAACCAGACTGACCCCGTCACGAGGCAAGGCTGACACCAGACTGACCCAATCACAAGGCGAGGATGACACCAGACTGACACCATCACGAGGCGAGGCTGACACCAGACTGACCCCATCACGAGGCGAGACTGACACCGGACTGACCCCATCACGAGGCGAGGCTGACACCAGACTGACACCATCATTATGTGAGGCTGACACCAGACTGACCCCATCACGAGGTGAGGCTGACACCAGACTGACTCCATCACGAAGCGAGGCTGACACCAGACTTACCCCATCACGGGGCGAGGCTGACACCAGACTAACCCCATCACGAGGCGAGACTGACACCAGACTGACCCCATCACGAGGCGATGCTGACACCAGACTGACCCCATCACGAGGCGAGACTGACACCAGACTGACCCCATCACAAGGCGAGACTGACACCAGACTGACCCCATCACGAGGCGAGGCTGACACTAGACTGATCCCATCACGAGGCGAGGCTGACACCAGACTGACCCCATCACTAGGCGAGGCTGACACCAGACTGACCCCATCATGAGGCGAGGCTGACACCAGACTGACACGATCACGAGGCGAGGCTGACACCAGACTGACCCCATCACGAGGCGAGACTGACACCAGACTGACCCCATCACGAGGCGAGACTGACACCAGTCTGACCCCATCACGAGGCGAGGCTGACACCAGACTGATCCCATCACGAGGCGAGGCTGACACCAGACTGACCCCATCACTAGGCGAGGCTGACACCAGACTGACCCCATCATGAGGAGAGGCTGACACCAGACTGACACGATCACGAGGCGAGGCTGACACCAGACTGACACCATCATGATGTGAGGCTGACACCAGACTGACCCCATCACTAGGCAAGGCTGACACCAGACTGACCCCATGACGAGGCAAGACTGACTCCAGACTGACCCCATCATGTTGTGAGGCTGACACCAGACTGACCCCATCACGAGGCGATGCTGACACCAGACTGACGCCATCACGAGGCGAGACTGACACCAGACTGACCCCATCACGAGGCGAGACTGACACCAGACTGACCCCATCACGGGACGAGGCTGACACCAGACTGACCCCATCACGAGGCGAGACTGACACCAGACTGACACCATCACGACGCGAGACTGACACCAGACTGACCCCATCATGATGTGAGGCTGACACCAGACTGACCCCATCACGAGGCGATGCTGACACCAGACTGACCCCATCACGAGGCGAGACTGACACCAGACTGACCACTTCATGAGGCGAGACTGACACCAGACTGACCCCATCACGGGACGAGGCTGACACCAGACTGACCCCATCATGAGGCGAGACTAACAGCAGACTGACACCATCACGAGGCGAGACTGACACCAGACTGACCCCATCACGAGGCGAGGCTGACACCAGACTGACCCCATCACGAGGCGGGGCTGACACCAGACTGACCCCATCACGAGGCGAGGCTGACACCAGACTGACACCATCACGAGGCGAGGCTGACACCAGACTGACACCATCACGAGACGAGGCTGACACCAGACTGACACCATCATGATGTGAGGCTGACACCAGACTGACCCCATCACGAGGCGAGACTGACACCAGACTGACCCCATCACGAGGCGAGGCAGACACCAGACTGACACCATCACGAGGCGAGGCTGACACCAGACTGACACCATCATGATGTGAGGCTGACACCAGACTGACCCCATCACTTGGCGAGACTGACACCAGACTGACCCCATCACTAGGCGAGACTGACACCAGACTGACCCCATCACGAGGCGAGACTGACACCAGACTGACCCCATCACGAGGCGAGACTGACACCAGACTGACCCCATCACGAGGCGAGGCTGACACCAGACTGACCCAATCACAAGGCGAGGCTGACACCAGACTGACACCATCACGAGGCGAGACTGACACCAGACTGACCCCATTACGAGGCGAGACTGACTCCAGACTGACCTCGTCACGAGGCGGGGCTGACACCAGACTGACCCCATCACGGGGCGAGGCTGACACCAGACTGACCCCATCACGAGGCGAGACTGACACCAGACTGACCCCATTACGAGGCGAGACTGACTCCAGACTGACCCCATCATGATGTGAGGCTAACACCAGACTGACCCCATCACGAGGCGATGCTGACACCAGACTGACCCCATCGCGAGGCGAGGCTGACACCAGACTGACCCCATCGCGAAGCGAGGCTGACACCAGACTGACCCCATCGCGAGGCGAGGCTGACACCAGCCTGACCCCATCGCGAGGCGAGGCTGACACCAGACTGACCCCATCGCGAGGCGAGGTTGACACCAGACTGACCCCATCGCGAGGCGAGGCTGACACCAGCCTGACCCCATCACGAGGCGAGGCTGACACCAGACTGACCCCATCACAAGGCGAGACTGACACCAGACTTACCCCATCACGATGTGAGGCTGACACCAGACTGATGTATTAAGGATAGTTATTAAGAGGTTGTCAAATGAATTATCATGTCACCCAATATTTGGTCTCCATTCAGTAGCCAAAAGAGGCATTCAAAAAAAGGGGGGGTTTGTGAAAAGAAATTCACAGAGAAAGCGGCTACATTATGAACAGAACGTGACACTCAGAAAAATTTCCAAAAATTATGCTTTATTACACATATATAAATATGACATATGGGCGTTCGCCCTGGTTTACCATCACCTCAGTATGAGACAATACACACAGACCTAAAACCATATAAAATGACACCAAGACCGGTCTAAATGCATGTGCAACAGAAAAAATGACTGCAGGAGTCTAATGTCCCTGTAGCACAGACACATAGGTGAACACTTCCCAAAAGAGGTGTATCCAAAAATTATACCATAGGCATACCATAATGTTGAATATTAAATGTAGAACAATACCATTATGGTGAATCCCAATCAGGGAATCCAAAAATTATACTATGGAAAAGTATCACATGTATACAATGCAGCAAGCACAATAGGCGTCAAGAAGAGAACAACAAGCCTCAGGCCTGTATGGGGGGAGACATAAATGTCAAATATATGATGCAATACATTCCTGTGCCGGCACAAGTGGTTGGGGCCCATTCATCTGTAATATAAACAGCTGTATCCTAGAGCTCTTGAATGAAAAAATGCCCCATTTATTCCCAGGGTGGAAGAAAAGATGCAAAAAGCAGCACTCTGCTTGAAATGGTATCTTCACCACTATATGTGGACTACACACCACCTTTCGCAGGGAAAACAGGACATATCCCAAACGATCTTCTGCCCGTTGAGATATATGTGGTATATCCTGTATCCTATACAAAGCACCATGATGTCCCCATCCTGTAGTGAAATAAATGATATGTGGGAAGTCACTGACAGAGTATACACTCAATAAGATATATAGGTCATATAGATCACAGAGGACCATATATCTAATGTCCTGTAACAGTCCACTCACCACCTGTGCTGTGGGTATTAGGAATGAAAGAAATGTCCTTCATAGGTACTGCCATACACGGCCACAGAGGCCTAGGAACCACCGCTGACATCCGCCGATATACCGCGGGTTCCAGCCCCTTCTTGGCGCTTGTGCTGCTCACACTTGCCTCATGGCATGTGAAGATGGCTTCCTCCTTATGGGTCAGCGTGCGTTCCACCTAATGCGCATGACCGGAAGTGACGTATCTGACGTATGACGTCAACGCGTTTCGCCGATGGGCGTATCTCACTCAGCTTCGTCAGGACCAATGGCGAGGTTGACACCAGACTGACCCAATCACAAGGCGAGGCTGACACCAGACTGACACCATCACGAGGCGAGACTGACACCAGACTGACCCCATTACGAGGCGAGACTGACTCCAGGCTGACCTCGTCACGAGGCGGGGCTGACACCAGACTGACCCCATCACGGGGCGAGGCTGACACCAGACTGACCCCATCACGAGGCGAGACTGACACCAGACTGACCCCATTACGAGGCGAGACTGACTCCAGACTGACCCCATCATGATGTGAGGCTAACACCAGACTGACCCCATCACGAGGCGAGGCTGACACCAGACTGACCCCATCACGAGGCGAGACTGACACCGGACTGACCCCATCACGAGGCGAGGCTGACACCAGACTGACACCATCATGATGTGAGGCTGACACCAGACTGACCCCGTCACGGGGCGAGGCTGACACCAGACTGACCCCATCACGAGGCGAGACTGACACCAGACTGACCCCATCACGAGGCGAGACTGACACCGGAATGACCCAATCACGGGGCGAGGCTGACACCAGACTGACCCCATCACGAGGCGAGGCTGACACCAGACTGACACCATCACGAGGCGTGGCTGACACCAGACTGACCCCATCACGAGGCGATGCTGACAGCAGACTGACACCATCATGATATAAAGCTGACACCAGACTGACCCCGTCACGGGGCGAGGCTGACACCAGACTGACCCCATCACGAGGCGAGGCTGACACCAGACTGACGCCATCACGAGGCGAGACTGACACAGGACTGACCCCATCACGGGGCGAGGCTGACACCAGACTGACCCCATCACGAAGCGAGGCTCACACCAGACTGACACCATCACGAGGCGTGGCTGACACCAGACTGACCCCATCATGATGTGAGGCTGACACCAGACTGACCCCATCACTAGGCGAGGCTGACACCAGACTGACCCCATCACGAGGCGAGGCTGACACCAGACTGACACCATCACGAGGCGAGGCTGACACCAGACTGACCCCATCACGAGGCGAGATTGACACCAGACTGACCCCATCACGAGGCGAGACTGACACCAGACTGACCCCATCACGCGGCGAGACTGACACCAGACTGACCCCATCACGGGACGAGGCTGACACCAGACTGACCCCATCACGAGACGAGACTGACACCAGACTGACCCCATCACGAGGCGAGGCTGACACCAGACTGACCCCATCATGATGTGAGGCTGACACCAGACAGACCCCATCACGAGGCGAGGCTGACACCAGACTGACCCCATCACGAGGCGAGGCTGACACCAGACTGACCCCATCACGAGGCGAGGCTGACACCAGACTGACAACATCACAAGGCGAAGCTGACACAAGATTGACACCATCATGATGTGAGGCTGACACCAGACTGACCCCGTCACGGGGCGAGGCTGACACCAGACTGACCCCATCACGGGGCGAAACTGACACCAGACTGACCCCATCACGAGGCGAGGCTGACACCAGACTGACAGCATCATGATGTGAGGCTGACACCAGACTGACCCCATCACGAGGTGAGGCTGACACCAGACTGACTCCATCACGAGGCGAGGCTGACACCAGACTGACCCCATCACGAGGCGAGACTGACACCAGACTGACCCCATCATGATGTGAGGCTGACACCAGACTGACCCCATCACGAGGCGAGGCTGACACCAGTCTTACCCAATCACGAGGCGAGGCTGACACCAGACTGACACCATCACAAGGCGAAGCTGACACCAGATTGACACCATCATGATGTGAGGCTGACACCAGACTGACCCCGTCACGGAGCGAGGCTGACACCAGACTGACCCCATCACGAGGCGAGGCTGACACCAGACTGACACCATCACGAGGCGAGGCTGACTCCAGACTGACCCCATCACGAGGCGAGGCGGACACCGGACTGACCCCATCACGAGGCGAGGCTGACACCAGACTGACCCCATCACGAGGCGAGGCTGACACCAGACTGACCCCATCACGAGGCGAGACTGACACCAGACTGACCCCATCATGATGTGAGGCTGACACCAGACTGACCCCATCACGAGGCGATGCTGACAACAGTCTTACCCAATCACGAGGTGAGGCTGACACCAGACTGACACCATCACAAGGCGAAGCTGACACCAGATTGACACCATCATGATGTGAGGCTGACACCAGACTGACCCCGTCACAGAGCGAGGCTGACACCAGACTGACCCCATCACGAGGCGAGGCTGACACCAGACTGACACCGTCACGAGGCGAGGCTGACTCCAGACTGACCCCATCATGATGTGAGGCTGACACCAGACTGACCCCATCACTAGCGAGGCTGACACCAGACTGACCCCATCATGATGTGAGGCTGACACCACACCGACACCATCACAAGGCGAGACTGACACCAGACTGACACCATCACAAGGCGAAGATGACACCAGATTGACACCATCATGATGTGAGGATGACACCAGACTGACCCCGTCACGGGGCGAGGCTGACACCAGACTGACCCCATCACGGGGCGAGACTGACACCAGACTGACCCCATCACGAGACTAGACTGACACCAGACTGACCCCATCAAGAGGCGAGGCTGACACCAGACTGACCCCATCACTAGGCGAGACTGACACCAGACTGACCCCATCACGAGGCGAGACTGACACCAGACTGACCCCATCACGAGGCGAGACTGACACCAGACTGACCCCATCACGAGGCGAGGCTGACACCAGACTGACCCAATCACAAGGCGAGGCTGACACCAGACTGACACCATCACGAGGCGAGACTGACACCAGACTGACCCCATTACGAGGCGAGACTGACTCCAGACTGACCTCGTCACGAGGCGGGGCTGACACCAGTCTGACCCCATCACGGGGCGAGGCTGACACCAGACTGACCCCATCACGAGGCGAGACTGACACCAGACTGACCCCATTACGAGGCGAGACTGACTCCAGACTGACCCCATCATGATGTGAGGCTAACACCAGACTGACCCCATCACGAGGCGATGCTGACACCAGACTGACCCCATCGCGAGGCGAGGCTGACACCAGACTGACCCCATCGCGAGGCGAGGCTGACACCAGACTGACCCCATCGCGAGGCGAGGCTGACACCAGCCTGACCCCATCGCGAGGCGAGGCTGACACCAGACTGACCCCATCGCGAGGCGAGGCTGACACCAGACTGACCCCATCACGAGGCGAGGCTGACACCAGACTGACCCCATCACGAGGCGAGACTGACACCAGACTTACCCCATCACGAGGCGAGGCTGACACCAGACTGACACCATCACAAGGCAAAGCTGACACCAGATTGACACCATCATGATGTGAGGCTGACACCAGACTGACCCCATCACGGGACGAGGCCGACACCAGACTGACCCCATCACGAGGCGAGACTGACACCAGACTGACCCCATCACGAGGCGATGCTGACACCAGACTGACCCAATCACGAGGCGAGACTGACACCAGACTGACCCCATCACGAGGCGAGACTGACACCAGACTGACCCCATCACGATGTGAGGCTGACACCAGACTGACCCCATCACGAGGCGAGGCTGACACCAGACTGACCCCATCACGAGGCGAGACTGACACCGGACTGACCCCATCACGAGGCGAGACTGACACCAGACTTACCCCATCACGAGGCGAGGCTGACACCAGACTGACACCATCACAAGGCAAAGCTGACACCAGATTGACACCATCATGATGTGAGGCTGACACCAGACTGACCCCATCACGGGACGAGGCTGACACCAGACTGACCCCATCACGAGGCGAGACTGACACCAGACTGACCCCATCACGAGGCGATGCTGACACCAGACTGACCCCATCACGAGGCGAGACTGACACCAGACTGACCCCATCACGAGGCGAGACTGACACCAGACTGACCCCATCACGATGTGAGGCTGACACCAGACTGACCCCATCACGAGGCGAGGCTGACACCAGACTGACCCCATCACGAGGCGAGACTGACACCGGACTGACCCCATCACGAGGCGAGGCTGACACCAGACTGACACCATCATGATGTGAGGCTGACACCAGACTGACCCCGTCACGGGGCGAGGCTGACACCAGACTGACCCCATCACGAGGCGAGGCTGACACCAGACTGACCCCATCACGAGGCGAGACTGACACCGGAATGACCCAATCACGGGGCGAGGCTGACACCAGACTGACCCCATCACGAGGCGAGGCTGACACCAGACTGACACCATCACGAGGCGTGGCTGACACCAGACTGACCCCATCACGAGGCGAGACTGACACCAGACTGACCCCATCATGATGTGAGGCTGACACCAGACTGACCCCATCACGAGGAGAGGCTGACACCAGACTGACCCCATCACGAGGCGAGGCTGACACCAGACTGACCCCATCACGAGGCGAGGCTGACACCAGACTGACAACATCACAAGGCGAAGCTGACACAAGATTGACACCATCATGATGTGAGGCTGACACCAGACTGACCCCGTCACGGGGCGAGGCTGACACCAGACTGACCCCATCACGGGGCGAAACTGACACCAGACTGACCCCATCACGAGACTAGACTGACACCAGACTGACCCCATCAAGAGGCGAGGCTGACACCAGACTGACCCCGTCACGAGGCGAGGCTGACACCAGACTGACCCCGTCATGAGGCGAGGCTGACACCAGACTGACCCAATCACGAGGCGAGGCTGACACCAGACTGACCCCATCACGAGGCGAGACTGACACCAGACTGACCCCATCAAGAGGCGAGACTGACACCAGACTGACCCCATCACGAGGCGAGACTGACACCAGACTGACCCCATGATGATGTGAGGCTGACACCAGACTGACCCCATCACGGGGCGAGGCTGACACCAGACTGACCCCATCACGAGGCGAGACTGACACCAGACTGACCCCATCACGAGGCGAGACTGACACCAGACTGACCCCATGATGATGTGAGGCTGACACCAGACTGACCCCATCACGGGGCGAGGCTGACACCAGACTGACCCCATCACGAGGCGAGACTGACACCAGACTGACCCCATCACGAGGCGAGACTGACACCAGACTGACCCCATCACGAGTCGAGGCTGACACCTGACTGACACCATCATCATGTGAGGCTGACACCAGACTGCCCCCATCACTAGGCGAGGCTGACACCAGACTGACCCCTTCATGATGTGAGGTTGACACCAGACTGACCCCATCACTAGGCGAGGCTGACACCAGACTGACCCCATCATGAGGCGAGGCTGACACCAGACTGACACCATCACGAGGCGAGGCTGACACCAGACTGACACCATCATGATGTGAGGCTGACACCAGACTGACCCCATCACGAGGCGAGGCTGACACCAAACTGACCCCATCATGAGGCGAGGCTGACACCAGACTGACACCATCATGATGTGAGGCTGACACCAGACTGACCCCATCACGAGGCGAGGCTGACACCAGACTGACACCATAATGATGTGAGGCTGACACCAGACTGACCTCATCACGAGGCGGGGCTGACACCAGACGGACACCATCACGAGGCGAGACTGAAACCAGACGGACACCATCACGAGGCGAGGCTGACACCAGACTGACCCCATCACGAGGCGAGGCTGACACCAGACTGACCCCCTCACGAGGCGAGGGTGACACCAGACTGACCCTATCACGAGGCGAGGCTTACACCAGACTGACCCCATCTCGAGGCGAGGCTGACACCAGACTGACACCATTACGATGTGAGGCTGACACCAGACTGACCCCATCACGAGGCGAGACTGACACCAGACTGACCCCATCTCGAGGCGAGGCTGACACCAGACTGACCCCATCACGAGGCGAGACTGACACCAGACTGACCCCATCACGAGGCGAGGCTGACACCAGACTGACCCCATCACGAGGCGAGACTGACACCGGAATGACCCAATCACGGGGCGAGGCTGACACCAGACTGACCCCATCACGAGGCGAGGCTGATACCAGACTGACACCATCACGAGGCGTGGCTGACACCAGACTGACCCCATCACGAGGCGAGACTGACACCAGACTGACCCCATCATGATGTGAGGCTGACACCAGACTGACCCCATCACGAGGAGAGGCTGACACCAGACTGACCCCATCACGAGGCGAGGCTGACACCAGACTGACCCCATCACGAGGCGAGGCTGACACCAGACTGACAACATCACAAGGCGAAGCTGACACAAGATTGACACCATCATGATGTGAGGCTGACACCAGACTGACCCCGTCACGGGGCGAGGCTGACACCAGACTGACCCCATCACGGGGCGAAACTGACACCAGACTGACCCCATCACGAGACTAGACTGACACCAGACTGACCCCATCAAGAGGCGAGGCTGACACCAGACTGACCCCGTCACGAGGCGAGGCTGACACCAGACTGACCCCGTCACGAGGCGAGGCTGACACCAGACTGACCCAATCACGAGGCGAGGCTGACACCAGACTGACCCCATCACGAGGCGAGACTGACACCAGACTGACCCCATCAAGAGGCGAGACTGACACCAGACTGACCCCATCACGAGGCGAGACTGACACCAGACTGACCCCATGATGATGTGAGGCTGACACCAGACTGACCCCATCACGGGGCGAGGCTGACACCAGACTGACCCCATCACGAGGCGAGACTGACACCAGACTGACCCCATCACGAGGCGAGACTGACACCAGACTGACCCCATCACGAGTCGAGGCTGACACCTGACTGACACCATCATCATGTGAGGCTGACACCAGACTGCCCCCATCACTAGGCGAGGCTGACACCAGACTGACCCCTTCATGATGTGAGGTTGACACCAGACTGACCCCATCACTAGGCGAGGCTGACACCAGACTGACCCCATCATGAGGCGAGGCTGACACCAGACTGACACCATCACGAGGCGAGGCTGACACCAGACTGACACCATCATGATGTGAGGCTGACACCAGACTGACCCCATCACGAGGCGAGGCTGACACCAAACTGACCCCATCATGAGGCGAGGCTGACACCAGACTGACACCATCATGATGTGAGGCTGACACCAGACTGACCCCATCACGAGGCGAGGCTGACACCAGACTGACACCATAATAATGTGAGGCTGACACCAGACTGACCTCATCACGAGGCGGGGCTGACACCAGACGGACACCATCACGAGGCGAGACTGAAACCAGACGGACACCATCACGAGGCGAGGCTGACACCAGACTGACCCCATCACGAGGCGAGGCTGACACCAGACTGACACCATCATGATGTGAGGCTGACACCAGACTGACCCCATCACGAGGCGAGGGTGACACCAGACTGACCCTATCACGAGGCGAGGCTTACACCAGACTGACCCCATCTCGAGGCGAGGCTGACACCAGACTGACACCATTACGATGTGAGGCTGACACCAGACTGACCCCATCACGAGGCGAGACTGACACCAGACTGACCCCATCTCGAGGCGAGGCAGACACCAGACTGACACCATCATGATGTGAGGCTGACACCAGACTGACCTCATCACGAGGCGAGGCTGACACCAGACTGACACCATCACGAGGCGAGACTGACACCGGACTGACCCCATCACGAGGCGAGGCTGACACCAGACTGACACCATCATGATGTGAGGCTGACACCAGACTGACCCCGTCACGGGGCGAGGCTGACACCAGACTGACCCCATCACGAGGCGAGGCTGACACCAGACTGACCCCATCACGAGGCGAGACTGACACCGGAATGACCCAATCACGGGGCGAGGCTGACACCAGACTGACCCCATCACGAGGCGAGGCTGACACCAGACTGACACCATCACGAGGCGTGGCTGACACCAGACTGACCCCATCACGAGGAGAGGCTGACACCAGACTGACCCCATCACGAGGCGAGGCTGACACCAGACTGACCCCATCACGAGGCGAGGCTGACACCAGACTGACAACATCACAAGGCGAAGCTGACACAAGATTGACACCATCATGATGTGAGGCTGACACCAGACTGACCCCGTCACGGGGCGAGGCTGACACCAGACTGACCCCATCACGGGGCGAAACTGACACCAGACTGACCCCATCACGAGACTAGACTGACACCAGACTGACCCCATCAAGAGGCGAGGCTGACACCAGACTGACCCCGTCACGAGGCGAGGCTGACACCAGACTGACCCAATCACGAGGCGAGGCTGACACCAGACTGACCCCATCACGAGGCGAGACTGACACCAGACTGACCCCATCAAGAGGCGAGACTGACACCAGACTGACCCCATCACGAGGCGAGACTGACACCAGACTGACCCCATGATGATGTGAGGCTGACACCAGACTGACCCCATCACGGGGCGAGGCTGACACCAGACTGACCCCATCACGAGGCGAGACTGACACCAGACTGACCCCATCACGAGGCGAGACTGACACCAGACTGACCCCATCACGAGTCGAGGCTGACACCTGACTGACACCATCATCATGTGAGGCTGACACCAGACTGCCCCCATCACTAGGCGAGGCTGACACCAGACTGACCCCTTCATGATGTGAGGTTGACACCAGACTGACCCCATCACTAGGCGAGGCTGACACCAGACTGACCCCATCATGAGGCGAGGCTGACACCAGACTGACCCCATCACGAGGCGAGGCTGACACCAGACTGACACCATCATGATGTGAGGCTGACACCAGACTGACCCCATCACGAGGCGAGGCTGACACCAAACTGACCCCATCATGAGGCGAGGCTGACACCAGACTGACACCATCATGATGTGAGGCTGACACCAGACTGACCCCATCACGAGGCGAGGCTGACACCAGACTGACACCATAATGATGTGAGGCTGACACCAGACTGACCTCATCACGAGGCGGGGCTGACACCAGACGGACACCATCACGAGGCGAGACTGAAACCAGACGGCCACCATCACGAGGCGAGGCTGACACCAGACTGACCCCATCACGAGGCGAGGCTGACACCAGACTGACACCATCATGATGTGAGGCTGACACCAGACTGACCCCATCACGAGGCGAGGGTGACACCAGACTGACCCTATCACGAGGCGAGGCTTACACCAGACTGACCCCATCTCGAGGCGAGGCTGACACCAGACTGACACCATTACGATGTGAGGCTGACACCAGACTGACCCCATCACGAGGCGAGACTGACACCAGACTGACCCCATCTCGAGGCGAGGCTGACACCAGACTGACCCCATCACGAGGCGAGACTGACACCGGACTGACCCCATCACGAGGCGAGGCTGACACCAGACTGACCCCATCACGAGGCGAGGCTGATACCAGACTGACACCATCACGAGGCGTGGCTGACACCAGACTGACCCCATCACGAGGCGAGACTGACACCAGACTGACCCCATCATGATGTGAGGCTGACACCAGACTGACCCCATCACGAGGAGAGGCTGACACCAGACTGACCCCATCACGAGGCGAGGCTGACACCAGACTGACCCCATCACGAGGCGAGGCTGACACCAGACTGACAACATCAAAAGGCGAAGCTGACACAAGATTGACACCATCATGATGTGAGGCTGACACCAGACTGACCCCGTCACGGGGCGAGGCTGACACCAGACTGACCCCATCACGGGGCGAAACTGACACCAGACTGACCTCATCACGAGACTAGACTGACACCAGACTGACCCCATCAAGAGGCGAGGCTGACACCAGACTGACCCCGTCACGAGGCGAGGCTGACACCAGACTGACCCCGTCACGAGGCGAGGCTGACACCAGACTGACCCAATCACGAGGCGAGGCTGACACCAGACTGACCCCATCACGAGGCGAGACTGACACCAGACTGACCCCATCAAGAGGCGAGACTGACACCAGACTGACCCCATCACGAGGCGAGACTGACACCAGACTGACCCCATGATGATGTGAGGCTGACACCAGACTGACCCCATCACGGGGCGAGGCTGACACCAGACTGACCCCATCACGAGGCGAGACTGACACCAGACTGACCCCATCACGAGTCGAGGCTGACACCTGACTGACACCATCATCATGTGTGGCTGACACCAGACTGACCTCATCACGAGGCGGGGCTGACACCAGACGGACACCATCACGAGGCGAGACTGAAACCAGACGGACACCATCACGAGGCGAGGCTGATACCAGACTGACACCATCACGAGGCGTGGCTGACACCAGACTGACCACATCACGAGGCGAGACTGACACCAGACTGACCCCATCATGATGTGAGGCTGACACCAGACTGACCCCATCACGAGGAGAGGCTGACACCAGACTGACCCCATCACGAGGCGAGGCTGACACCAGACTGACCCCATCACGAGGCGAGGCTGACACCAGACTGACAACATCACAAGGCGAAGCTGACACAAGATTGACACCATCATGATGTGAGGCTGACACCAGACTGACCCCGTCACGGGGCGAGGCTGACACCAGACTGACCCCATCACGGGGCGAAACTGACACCAGACTGACCCCATCACGAGACTAGACTGACACCAGACTGACCCCATCAAGAGGCGAGGCTGACACCAGACTGACCCCGTCACGAGGCGAGGCTGACACCAGACTGACCCCGTCACGAGGCGAGGCTGACACCAGACTGACCCAATCACGAGGCGAGGCTGACACCAGACTGACCCCATCACGAGGCGAGACTGACACCAGACTGACCCCATCAAGAGGCGAGACTGACACCAGACTGACCCCATCACGAGGCGAGACTGACACCAGACTGACCCCATGATGATGTGAGGCTGACACCAGACTGACCCCATCACGGGGCGAGGCTGACACCAGACTGACCCCATCACGAGGCGAGACTGACACCAGACTGACCCCATCACGAGGCGAGACTGACACCAGACTGACCCCATCACGAGTCGAGGCTGACACCTGACTGACACCATCATCATGTGAGGCTGACACCAGACTGCCCCCATCACTAGGCGAGGCTGACACCAGACTGACCCCTTCATGATGTGAGGTTGACACCAGACTGACCCCATCACTAGGCGAGGCTGACACCAGACTGACCCCATCATGAGGCGAGGCTGACACCAGACTGACACCATCACGAGGCGAGGCTGACACCAGACTGACACCATCATGATGTGAGGCTGACACCAGACTGACCCCATCACGAGGCGAGGCTGACACCAAACTGACCCCATCATGAGGCGAGGCTGACACCAGACTGACACCATCATGATGTGAGGCTGACACCAGACTGACCCCATCACGAGGCGAGGCTGACACCAGACTGACACCATAATGATGTGAGGCTGACACCAGACTGACCTCATCACGAGGCGGGGCTGACACCAGACGGACACCATCACGAGGCGAGACTGAAACCAGACGGACACCATCACGAGGCGAGGCTGACACCAGACTGACCCCATCACGAGGCGAGGCTGACACCAGACTGACACCATCATGATGTGAGGCTGACACCAGACTGACCCCATCACGAGGCGAGGGTGACACCAGACTGACCCTATCACGAGGCGAGGCTTACACCAGACTGACCCCATCTCGAGGCGAGGCTGACACCAGACTGACACCATTACGATGTGAGGCTGACACCAGACTGACCCCATCACGAGGCGAGACTGACACCAGACTGACCCCATCTCGAGGCGAGGCTGACACCGGACTGACCCCATCACGAGGCGAGACTGACACCGGACTGACCCCATCACGAGGCGAGGCTGACACCAGACTGACCCCATCACGAGGCGAGACTGACACCGGAATGACCCAATCACGGGGCGAGGCTGATACCAGACTGACACCATCACGAGGCGTGGCTGACACCAGACTGACCCCATCACGAGGCGAGACTGACACCAGACTGACCCCATCATGATGTGAGGCTGACACCAGACTGACCCCATCACGAGGAGAGGCTGACACCAGACTGACCCCATCACGAGGCGAGGCTGACACCAGACTGACCCCATCACGAGGCGAGGCTGACACCAGACTGACAACATCACAAGGCGAAGCTGACACAAGATTGACACCATCATGATGTGAGGCTGACACCAGACTGACCCCGTCACGGGGCGAGGCTGACACCAGACTGACCCCATCACGGGGCGAAACTGACACCAGACTGACCTCATCACGAGACTAGACTGACACCAGACTGACCCCATCAAGAGGCGAGGCTGACACCAGACTGACCCCGTCACGAGGCGAGGCTGACACCAGACTGACCCCGTCACGAGGCGAGGCTGACACCAGACTGACCCAATCACGAGGCGAGGCTGACACCAGACTGACCCCATCACGAGGCGAGACTGACACCAGACTGACCCCATCAAGAGGCGAGACTGACACCAGACTGACCCCATCACGAGGCGAGACTGACACCAGACTGACCCCATGATGATGTGAGGCTGACACCAGACTGACCCCATCACGGGGCGAGGCTGACACCAGACTGACCCCATCACGAGGCGAGACTGACACCAGACTGACCCCATCACGAGGAGAGACTGACACCAGACTGACCCCATCACGAGGCGAGGGTGACACCAGACTGACCCTATCACGAGGCGAGGCTTACACCAGACTGACCCCATCTCGAGGCGAGGCTGACACCAGACTGACACCATTACGATGTGAGGCTGACACCAGACTGACCCCATCACGAGGCGAGACTGACACCAGACTGACCCCATCTCGAGGCGAGGCTGACACCGGACTGACCCCATCACGAGGCGAGACTGACACCGGACTGACCCCATCACGAGGCGAGGCTGACACCAGACTGACCCCATCACGAGGCGAGACTGACACCGGAATGACCCAATCACGGGGCGAGGCTGATACCAGACTGACACCATCACGAGGCGTGGCTGACACCAGACTGACCCCATCACGAGGCGAGACTGACACCAGACTGACCCCATCATGATGTGAGGCTGACACCAGACTGACCCCATCACGAGGAGAGGCTGACACCAGACTGACCCCATCACGAGGCGAGGCTGACACCAGACTGACCCCATCACGAGGCGAGGCTGACACCAGACTGACAACATCACAAGGCGAAGCTGACACAAGATTGACACCATCATGATGTGAGGCTGACACCAGACTGACCCCGTCACGGGGCGAGGCTGACACCAGACTGACCCCATCACGGGGCGAAACTGACACCAGACTGACCTCATCACGAGACTAGACTGACACCAGACTGACCCCATCAAGAGGCGAGGCTGACACCAGACTGACCCCGTCACGAGGCGAGGCTGACACCAGACTGACCCCGTCACGAGGCGAGGCTGACACCAGACTGACCCAATCACGAGGCGAGGCTGACACCAGACTGACCCCATCACGAGGCGAGACTGACACCAGACTGACCCCATCAAGAGGCGAGACTGACACCAGACTGACCCCATCACGAGGCGAGACTGACACCAGACTGACCCCATGATGATGTGAGGCTGACACCAGACTGACCCCATCACGGGGCGAGGCTGACACCAGACTGACCCCATCACGAGGCGAGACTGACACCAGACTGACCCCATCACGAGGAGAGACTGACACCAGACTGACCCCATCACGAGTCGAGGCTGACACCTGACTGACACCATCATCATGTGAGGCTGACACCAGACTGCCCCCATCACTAGGCGAGGCTGACACCAGACTGACCCCTTCATGATGTGAGGTTGACACCAGACTGACCCCATCACTAGGCGAGGCTGACACCAGCCTGACCCCATCATGAGGCGAGGCTGACACCAGACTGACACCATCACGAGGCGAGGCTGACACCAGACTGACACCATCATGATGTGAGGCTGACACCAGACTGACCCCATCACGAGGCGAGGCTGACACCAAACTGACCCCATCATGAGGCGAGGCTGACACCAGACTGACACCATCATGATGTGAGGCTGACACCAGACTGACCCCATCACGAGGCGAGGCTGACACCAGACTGACACCAAAATAATGTGAGGCTGACACCAGACTGACCTCATCACGAGGCGGGGCTGACACCAGACGGACACCATCACGAGGCGAGACTGAAACCAGACGGACACCATCACGAGGCGAGGCTTACACCAGACTGACCCCATCTCGAGGCGAGGCTGACACCAGACTGACACCATTACGATGTGAGGCTGACACCAGACTGACCCCATCACGAGGCGAGACTGACACCAGACTGACCCCATCTCGAGGCGAGGCAGACACCAGACTGACACCATCATGATGTGAGGCTGACACCAGACTGACCTCATCACGAGGCGAGGCTGACACCAGACTGACACCATCACGAGGCGAGGCTGACACCAGACTGACACCATCATGATGTGAGGCTGACACCAGACTGACCCCATCACGAGGCGAGGGTGACACCAGACTGACCCTATTACGAGGCGAGGCTTACACCAGACTGACCCCATCTCGAGGCGAGGCTGACACCAGACTGACACCATTACGATGTGAGGCTGACACCAGACTGACCCCATCACGAGGCGAGGCTGACACCAGACTGACACCATCATGATGTGAGACTGACACCAGACTGACCCCATCACGAGGCGAGGCTGACACCAGACTGACACCATAATGATGTGAGGCTGACACCAGACTTACCCCATCACGTGGTGAGGCTGACACCAAACTGACCCATTCACGAGGCGAGGCTGACACCAGCCTGACACCATCAGGATGTGAGGCTGACACCAGACTGACCCCATCACGTGGTGAGGCTGACACCAGACTGACCCCATCACGAGGCGAGGCTGACACCAGACTGACCCCATCACGAGGCGAGGCTGACACCAGACTGTCCCCATCACGAGGCGAGACTGACACCAGACTGACCCCATCACGAGGCGGGGCTGACACCAGACTGACCCCATCACGAGGCGAGGCTGACACCTGACTGACACCATCACGAGGAGAGGCTGACACCAGACTGACTCCATCACGAGGCGAGGCTGACACCAGACTGACCCCATCACGAGGCGGGGCTGACACCAGACTGACCCCATCACGAGGCGAGGCTGACACCAGACTGACCCCATCACTAGGCGAGGCTGACACCAGACTGACACCATCACGAGGCGAGGCTGACACCAGACTGACCCCATCACTAGGCGAGGCTGACACCAGACTGACCCCATCACGAGGCGAGGCTGACACCAGACTGACACCATCATGATGTGAGGCTGACACCAGACTGACCCCATCACGAGGCGAGACTGACACCGGACTGACCCCATCACGAGGCGAGGCTGACACCAGACTGACCCCATCACGAGGCGAGACTGACACCAGACTGACCCCATCATGAGGCGAGACTGACACCAGACTGACCCCATCACGAGGCGAGACTGACACCAGACTGACCCCATGATGATGTGAGGCTGACACCAGACTGACCCCATCACGAGGCGATGCTGACACCAGACTGCCCCCATCACTATGCGAGGCTGACACCAGACTGACTTCTTCATGATGTGAGGTTGACACCAGACTGACCCCATCACTAGGCAAGGCTGACACCAGACTGACCCCATCATGAGGCGAGGCTGACACCAGACTGACACCATCACGAGGCGAGGCTGACACCAGACTGACACCATCATGATGTGAGGCTGACACCAGACTGACCCCATCACGAGGCGAGGCTGACACCAGACTGACACAATCACGAGGCGAGACTGAAACCAGACGGACACCATCACGAGGCGAGGCTGACACCAGACTGACCCCATCACGAGGCGAGGCTGACACCAGACTGACACCATCACGAGGCGAGGCTGACACCAGACTGACACCATCACGAGGCAAGGCTGACGCCAGACTGACCCCATCGCGAGGCGAGGCTGACACCTGACTGACACCATCACGATGTGAGGCTGACACCAGACTGACCCCATCACGAGGCGAGGCTGACACCAGACTGACCCCATCACGAGGCAAGGGTGACACCAGACTGACCCCATCACGAGGCGAGGCTGACACCAGACTGACCCCATCACGAGGCGAGGCTGATACCAGACTGACACCATCATGATGTGAGACTGACACCAGACTGACCCCATCACGAGGCAAGGGTGACACCAGACTGACAACATCACAAGGCGAAGCTGACACAAGATTGACACCATCATGATGTGAGGCTGACACCAGACTGACCCCGTCACGGGGCGAGGCTGACACCAGACTGACCCCATCACGAGGCGAGGCTGACACCAGACTGACCCCATCACGAGGCGAGGCTGACACCAGACTGACACCATCACGAGTCGAGACTGACACCAGACTGACACCATCATGATGTGAGGCTGACACCAGACTGATCTCATCACGAGGCGAGGCTGAAACCAGACTGACACCATCACGAGGCGAGGCTGACACCAGACTGTCACCATCATGATGTGAGGCTGACACCAGACTGACCCCATCACGAGTCGAGGCTGACACCTGACTGACACCATCATGATGTGAGGCTGACACCAGACTGACCCCATCACGAGGCGAGGCTGACACCAGACTGACCCCATCACGAGGCAAGGCTGACACCAGACTGACCCCATCACGAGGTGAGGCTGACACCAGACTGACACCATCACGAGGAGAAGCTGACACTAGACTGACACCATCACGAGGCGATGCTGACACCAGACTGCCCCCATCACTAGGCGAGGCTGACACCAGACTGACCCCTTCATGATGTGAGGTTGACACCAGACTGACCCCATCACGAGGTGAGGCTGACACCAGACTGACCCCATCACGAGGCGAGGCTGACACCAGACTGACCCCATCATGAGGCGAGGCTGACACCAGACTGACACCATCATGATGTGAGGCTGACACCAGACTGACCCCATCGCGAGGCGAGGCTGACACCAGACTGACACCATCATGATATGAGGCTGACACCAGACTGACCTCATCACGAGGCGAGGCTGACACCAGACTGACCCCATCACGAGGTGAGGCTGACACCAGACTGACACCATCACGAGGCGAGGCTGACACCAGACTGACACCATCACGAGGCGATGCTGACACCAGACTGACCCCATCACTAGGCGTGGCTGACACCAGACTGACTCCATCATGATGTGAGGCTGACACCAGACTGACCCCATCACGAGGCGAGACTGACACCAGACTGACCCCATCACGAGGCGAGACTGACACCAGACTGACCCCATCACGATGCGAGACTGACACCAGACTGACACCGTCACGAGGCGAGACTGACACCAGACTGACCCCCTCACGAGGCGAGGCTGACACCAGACTGACCCCATTACGAGGCGAGGCTGACACCAGACTGACCCCATCACGAGGCGGGGCTGACACCAGACTGACCCCATCACGAGGCGAGGCTGACACCAGACTGACACCATCACGAGGCGAGGCTGACACCAGACTGACCCCATCACTAGGCGAGGCTGACACCAGACTGACCCCATCACGAGGCGAGGCTGACACCAGACTGACACCATAATGATGTGAGGCTGACACCAGACTTACCCCATCACGTGGTGAGGCTGACACCAAACTGACCCATTCACGAGGCGAGGCTGACACCAGCCTGACACCATCAGGATGTGAGGCTGACACCAGACTGACCCCATCACGTGGTGAGGCTGACACCAGACTGACCCCATCACGAGGCGAGGCTGACACCAGACTGACCCCATCACGAGGCGAGGCTGACACCAGACTGTCCCCATCACGAGGCGAGGCTGACACCAGACTGACCCCATCACGAGGCGAGGCTGACACCAGACTGACCCCATCACGAGGCGAGGCTGACACCAGACTGAAACCATCACGATGTGAGGCTGACACCAGACTTACCACATCACGAGGCGAGACTGACACCAGACTGACCCCATCATGATGTGAGGATGACAACAGACTGACCCCATCACGAGGCGAGGCTGACACCTGACTGACACCATCACGAGGAGAGGCTGACACCAGACTGACCCCATCACGAGGCGAGGCTGACACCAGACTGACCCCATCACGAGGCGGGGCTGACACCAGACTGACCCCA
Organism: Staurois parvus; assembly: GCF_062004578.1. Classification (NCBI taxonomy): domain Eukaryota; kingdom Metazoa; phylum Chordata; class Amphibia; order Anura; family Ranidae; genus Staurois; species Staurois parvus. Next base: position 205,689 of record NW_028318901.1, on the reverse strand, counting down.
TCACGAGGCGAGGCTGACACCAGACTGACCCCATCACTAGGCGAGGCTGACACCAGACTGACACCATCACGAGGCGAGGCTGACACCAGACTGACCCCATCACTAGGCGAGGCTGACACCAGACTGACCCCATCACGAGGCGAGGCTGACACCAGACTGACACCATCACGAGGCGAGGCTGACACCAGACTGACACCATCATGATGTGAGGCTGACATCAGACTGACCCCATCACTAGGCGAGGCTGACACCAGACTGACACCATCACGAGGCGAGGCTGACACCAGACTGACCCCATCACTAGGCGAGGCTGACACCAGACTGACCCCATCACGAGGCGAGGCTGACACCAGACTGACACCATCACGAGGCGAGGCTGACACCAGACTGACACCATCATGATGTGAGGCTGACACCAGACTGACCCCATCACGAGGCGAGACTGACACCGGACTGACCCCATCACGAGGCGAGGCTGACACCAGACTGACCCCATCACGAGGCGAGACTGACACCAGACTGACCCCATCATGAGGCGAGACTGACACCAGACTGACCCCATCACGAGGCGAGACTGACACCAGACTGACCCCATGATGATGTGAGGCTGACACCAGACTGACCCCATCACGAGGCGATGCTGACACCAGACTGCCCCCATCACTATGCGAGGCTGACACCAGACTGACTTCTTCATGATGTGAGGTTGACACCAGACTGACCCCATCACTAGGCAAGGCTGACACCAGACTGACCCCATCATGAGGCGAGGCTGACACCAGACTGACACCATCACGAGGCGAGGCTGACACCAGACTGACACCATCATGATGTGAGGCTGACACCAGACTGACCCCATCACGAGGCGAGGCTGACACCAGACTGACACAATCACGAGGCGAGACTGAAACCAGACGGACACCATCACGAGGCGAGGCTGACACCAGACTGACCCCATCACGAGGCGAGGCTGACACCAGACTGACACCATCACGAGGCGAGGCTGACACCAGACTGACACCATCACGAGGCAAGGCTGACGCCAGACTGACCCCATCGCGAGGCGAGGCTGACACCTGACTGACACCATCACGATGTGAGGCTGACACCAGACTGACCCCATCACGAGGCGAGGCTGACACCAGACTGACCCCATCACGAGGCAAGGGTGACACCAGACTGACCCCATCACGAGGCGAGGCTGACACCAGACTGACCCCATCACGAGGCGAGGCTGATACCAGACTGACACCATCATGATGTGAGACTGACACCAGACTGACCCCATCACGAGGCAAGGGTGACACCAGACTGACAACATCACAAGGCGAAGCTGACACAAGATTGACACCATCATGATGTGAGGCTGACACCAGACTGACCCCGTCACGGGGCGAGGCTGACACCAGACTGACCCCATCACGAGGCGAGGCTGACACCAGACTGACCCCATCACGAGGCGAGGCTGACACCAGACTGACACCATCACGAGTCGAGACTGACACCAGACTGACACCATCATGATGTGAGGCTGACACCAGACTGATCTCATCACGAGGCGAGGCTGAAACCAGACTGACACCATCACGAGGCGAGGCTGACACCAGACTGTCACCATCATGATGTGAGGCTGACACCAGACTGACCCCATCACGAGTCGAGGCTGACACCTGACTGACACCATCATGATGTGAGGCTGACACCAGACTGACCCCATCACGAGGCGAGGCTGACACCAGACTGACCCCATCACGAGGCAAGGCTGACACCAGACTGACCCCATCACGAGGTGAGGCTGACACCAGACTGACACCATCACGAGGAGAAGCTGACACTAGACTGACACCATCACGAGGCGATGCTGACACCAGACTGCCCCCATCACTAGGCGAGGCTGACACCAGACTGACCCCTTCATGATGTGAGGTTGACACCAGACTGACCCCATCACGAGGTGAGGCTGACACCAGACTGACCCCATCACGAGGCGAGGCTGACACCAGACTGACCCCATCATGAGGCGAGGCTGACACCAGACTGACACCATCATGATGTGAGGCTGACACCAGACTGACCCCATCGCGAGGCGAGGCTGACACCAGACTGACACCATCATGATATGAGGCTGACACCAGACTGACCTCATCACGAGGCGAGGCTGACACCAGACTGACCCCATCACGAGGTGAGGCTGACACCAGACTGACACCATCACGAGGCGAGGCTGACACCAGACTGACACCATCACGAGGCGATGCTGACACCAGACTGACCCCATCACTAGGCGTGGCTGACACCAGACTGACACCATCATGATGTGAGGCTGACACCAGACTGACCCCATCACGAGGCGAGACTGACACCAGACTGACCCCATCACGAGGCGAGACTGACACCAGACTGACCCCATCACGATGCGAGACTGACACCAGACTGACACCGTCACGAGGCGAGACTGACACCAGACTGACCCCCTCACGAGGCGAGGCTGACACCAGACTGACCCCATTACGAGGCGAGGCTGACACCAGACTGACCCCATCACGAGGCGGGGCTGACACCAGACTGACCCCATCACGAGGCGAGGCTGACACCAGACTGACACCATCACGAGGCGAGGCTGACACCAGACTGACCCCATCACTAGGCGAGGCTGACACCAGACTGACCCCATCACGAGGCGAGGCTGACACCAGACTGACACCATAATGATGTGAGGCTGACACCAGACTTACCCCATCACGTGGTGAGGCTGACACCAAACTGACCCATTCACGAGGCGAGGCTGACACCAGACTGAAACCATCACGATGTGAGGCTGACACCAGACTTACCCCATCACGAGGCGAGACTGACACCAGACTGACCCCATCATGATGTGAGGATGACAACAGACTGACCCCATCACGAGGCGAGGCTGACACCTGACTGACACCATCACGAGGAGAGGCTGACACCAGACTGACCCCATCACGAGGCGAGGCTGACACCAGACTGACCCCATCACGAGGCGGGGCTGACACCAGACTGACCCCATCACGAGGCGAGGCTGACACCAGACTGACCCCATCACTAGGCGAGGCTGACACCAGACTGACACCATCACGAGGCGAGGCTGACACCAGACTGACCCCATCACTAGGCGAGGCTGACACCAGACTGACCCCATCACGAGGCGAGGCTGACACCAGACTGACACCATCACGAGGCGAGGCTGACACCAGACTGACACCATCATGATGTGAGGCTGACATCAGACTGACCCCATCACGAGGCGAGACTGACACCGGACTGACCCCATCACGAGGCGAGGCTGACACCAGACTGACCCCATCACGAGGCGAGACTGACACCAGACTGACCCCATCATGAGGCGAGACTGACACCAGACTGACCCCATCACGAGGCGAGACTGACACCAGACTGACCCCATGATGATGTGAGGCTGACACCAGACTGACCCCATCACGAGGCGATGCTGACACCAGACTGCCCCCATCACTATGCAAGGCTGACACCAGACTGACTTCTTCATGATGTGAGGTTGACACCAGACTGACCCCATCACTAAGCAAGGCTGACACCAGACTGACCCCATCATGAGGCGAGGCTGACACCAGACTGACCCCATCACGAGGTGAGGCTGACACCAGACTGACACCATCACGAGGAGAAGCTGACACTAGACTGACACCATCACGAGGCGATGCTGACACCAGACTGCCCCCATCACTAGGCGAGGCTGACACCAGACTGACCCCTTCATGATGTGAGGTTGACACCAGACTGACCCCATCACTAGGCGAGGCTGACACCAGACTGACCCCATCATGATGTGAGGCTGACACCAGACTGACACCATCACGAGGCGAGGCTGACACCAGACTGACACCATCATGATGTGAGGCTGACACCAGACTGACCCCATCACGAGGCGAGGCTGACACCAGACTGACCCCATCATGAGGCGAGGCTGACACCAGACTGACACCATCATGATGTGAGGCTGACACCAGACTGACCCCATCACGAGGCGAGGCTGACACCAGACTGACAACATCATGATGTGAGGCTGACACCAGACTGACCTCATCACGAGGCGGGGCTGACACCAGACGGACACCATCACGAGGCGAGACTGAAACCAGACGGACACCATCACGAGGCGAGGCTGACACCAGACTGACCCCATCACGAGGCGATGCTGACACCAGACTGCCCCCATCACTATGCAAGGCTGACACCAGACTGACTTCTTCATGATGTGAGGTTGACACCAGACTGACCCCATCACTAAGCAAGGCTGACACCAGACTGACCCCATCATGAGGCGAGGCTGACACCAGACTGACCCCATCACGAGGTGAGGCTGACACCAGACTGACACCATCACGAGGAGAAGCTGACACTAGACTGACACCATCACGAGGCGATGCTGACACCAGACTGCCCCCATCACTAGGCGAGGCTGACACCAGACTGACCCCTTCATGATGTGAGGTTGACACCAGACTGACCCCATCACTAGGCGAGGCTGACACCAGACTGACCCCATCATGATGTGAGGCTGACACCAGACTGACACCATCACGAGGCGAGGCTGACACCAGACTGACACCATCATGATGTGAGGCTGACACCAGACTGACCCCATCACGAGGCGAGGCTGACACCAGACTGACCCCATCATGAGGCGAGGCTGACACCAGACTGACACCATCATGATGTGAGGCTGACACCAGACTGACCCCATCACGAGGCGAGGCTGACACCAGACTGACAACATCATGATGTGAGGCTGACACCAGACTGACCTCATCACGAGGCGGGGCTGACACCAGACGGACACCATCACGAGGCGAGACTGAAACCAGACGGACACCATCACGAGGCGAGGCTGACACCAGACTGACCCCATCACGAGGCGAGGCTGACTCCTGACTGACACCATCATGATGTGAGGCTGACACCAGACTGACCCCATCACGAGGCGAGACTGACACCAGACTGACCCCATCTCGAGGCGAGGCTGACACCAGACTGACACCATCATGATGTGAGGCTGACACCAGACTGACCTCATCACGAGGCGAGGCTGACACCAGACTGACACCATCACGAGGCGAGGCTGACACCAGACTGACACCATCATGATGTGAGGCTGACACCAGATTGACCCCATCACGAGGCGAGGGTGACACCAGACTGACCCTATCACGAGGCGAGGCTTACACCAGACTGACCCCATCTTGAGGCGAGGCTGACACCAGACTGACACCATTACGATGTGAGGCTGACACCAGACTGACCCCATCACGAGGCGAGGCTGACACCAGACTGACACCATCACGAGGCGAGGCTGACACCAGACTGACACCATCACGAGGCAAGGCTGACGCCAGACTGACCCCATCGCGAGGCGAGGCTGACACCTGACTGACACCATCACGATGTGAGGCTGACACCAGACTGACCCCATCACGAGGCGAGGCTGACACCAGACTGACCTCATCACGAGGCGAGGCTGACACCAGACTGACCCCATCACGAGGCAAGGGTGACACCAGACTGACCCCATCACGAGGCGAGGCTGACATCAGACTGACCCCATCACGAGGCGAGGCTGATACCAGACTGACACCATCATGATGTGAGACTGACACCAGACTGACCCCATCACGAGGCGAGGCTGACACCAGACTGACACCATAATGATGTGAGGCTGACACCAGACTGAACCCATCACGTGGTGAGGCTGACACCAGACTGACCCCATCACGAGGCGAGGCTGACACCAGACTGACCCCATCACGAGGCGAGGCTGACACCAGACTGACCCCATCACGAGGCGAGGCTGACACCAGACTGACCCCATCACGAGGTGAGGCTGACACCAGACTGACACCATCACGAGGCGAGGCTGACACCAGACTGACACCATCACGAGGCGATGCTGACACCAGACTGACCCCATCACTAGGCGTGGCTGACACCAGACTGACACCATCATGATGTGAGGCTGACACCAGACTGACCCCATCACGAGGCAAGACTGACACCAGACTGACCCCATCACGAGGCGAGACTGACACCAGACTGACCCCATCACGATGCGAGACTGACACCAGACTGACACCGTCACGAGGCGAGACTGACACCAGACTGACCCCCTCACGAGGCGAGACTGACACCAGACTGACCCCATCACGAGGCGAGGCTGACACCAGACTGACCCCATCACGAAGCGAGGCTGACACCAGACTGACCCCATCACGAGGCGAGACTGACACCAGACTGACCCCATCATGATGTGAGGCTGATACCAGACTGACACCATCATGATGTGAGACTGACACCAGACTGACCCCATCACGAGGCGAGGCTGACACCAGACTGACACCATAATGATGTGAGGCTGACACCAGACTGACCCCATCACGAGGCAAGGGTGACACCAGACTGACCCCATCACGAGGCGAGGCTGGCACCAGACTGACCCCATCACGAGGCGAGGCTGATACCAGACTGACACCATCATGATGTGAGACTGACATCAGACTGACCCCATCACGAGGCGAGGCTGACAACAGACTGACACCATCATGATGTGAGGCTGACACCAGACTGACCCCATCACGTGGTGAGGCTGACACCAGACTGACCCCATCACGAGGCGAGGCTGACACCAGCCTGACACCATCATGATGTGAGGCTGACACCAGACTGACCCCATCACGTGGAGAGGCTGACACCAGACTGACCCCATCACGAGGCGAGGCTGACAAAAGAACGGACCCCATCACGAGGCGAGGCTGACACCAGACTGACCCCATCACGAGGCGAGGCTAACACCAGACTGACACCATCATGATGTGAGGCTGACACCAGACTGACCCCATCACGAGGTGAGGCTGACACCAGACTAACCCCATCACGAGGTGAGGCTGACACCAGACTGACCCCATCACGAGGCGAGGCTGACACCAGACTGACACCATCATGATGTGAGGCTGACACCAGACTGACCCCATCACGAGGCGAGGCTGACACCTGACTGACACCATCACGAGGCGATGCTGACACCAGACTGACACCATCATGATGTGAGGCTGACACCAGACTGACCCCATCAAGAGGCGAGACTGACACCAGACTGACCCCATCACGAGGCGAGACTGACACCAGACTGACACCGTCACGAGGCGAGACTGACACTAGACTGACCCCATCACGAGGCGAGGCTGACACCAGACTGACCCCATCACGAGGCGAGGCTGACACCAGACTGACCCCATCACGAGGCGGGGCTGACACCAGACTGACCCCATCACGAGGCGAGGCTGACACCAGACTGACACCATCATGAGGCGAGGCTGACACCAGACTGACCCCATCACTAGGCGAGGCTGACACCAGACTGACCCCATCACGAGGCGAGGCTGACACCAGACTGACACCATCACGAGGCGAGGCTGACACCAGACTGACACCATCATGATGTGAGGCTGACATCAGACTGACCCCATCACGAGGCGAGACTGACACCGGACTGACCCCATCACGAGGTGAGGCTGACACCAGACTGACACCATCATGATGTGAGGCTGACACCAGACTGACCCCATCACGAGGTGAGGCTGACACCAGACTGACCCCATCACGAGGCGAGGCTGACACCAGACTGACCCCATCATGAGGCGAGGCTGACACCAGACTGACACCATCATGATGTGAGGCTGACACCAGACTGACCCCATCCTGAGGCGAGGCTGACACCAGACTGACACCATCATGATGTGAGGCTGAACCCAGACTGACCTCATCACGAGGCGAGACTGACACCAGACTGACCCCATCACGAGGCGAGACTGACACCAGACTGACCCCATCATGAGGCGAGGCTGACACCAGACTGACACCATCACGAGGCGAGGCTGACACCAGACTGACACCATCACGAGGCGATGCTGACACCAGACTGACCCTATCACTAGGCGTGGCTGACACCAGCCTGACACCATCATGATGTGAGGCTGACACCAGACTGACCCCATCACGTGGAGAGGCTGACACCAGACTGACCCCATCACGAGGCGAGGCTGACACCAGACTGACCCCATCACGAGGCGAGGCTGACACCAGACTGACCCCATCACGAGGCGAGGCTGACACCAGACTGACCCCATCACGAGGCGAGGCTAACACCAGACTGACACCATCATGATGTGAGGCTGACACCAGACTGACCCCATCACGAGGTGAGGCTGACACCAGACTGACCCTATCACGAGGTGAGGCTGACACCAGACTGACCCCATCACGAGGCGAGGCTGACACCAGACTGACACCATCATGATGTGAGGCTGACACCAGACTGACCCCATCACGAGGCAAGGCTGACACCAGACTGACACCATCATGATGTGAGGCTGACACCAGACTGACCTCATCACGAGGCGAGGCTGACACCAGACTGACCCCATCACGAGGCGAGGCTGACACCAGACTGACACCATCACGAGGCAATGCTGACACCAGACTGACCCCATCACGAGGCGAGACTGACACCAGACTGACCCCATCACGGGGCGAGGCTGATACCAGACTGACCCCATCACGAAGCGAGACTGACACCAGACTGACCCCATCACGAGGCGAGACTGACACCAGACTGACCCCATCACGAGGCGAGACTGACACTAGACTGACCCCATCACGAGGCGAGGCTGACACCAGACTGACCCCATCACGAGGCGAGGCTGACACCAGACTGACCCCATCACGAGGCGAGACTGACACCAGACTGACCCCATCACGAGGCGAGACTGACACTAGACTGACCCCATCACGAGGCGAGGCTGACACCAGACTGACCCCATCACGAGGCGAGGCTGACACCAGACTGACCCCATCACGAGGCGGGGCTGACACCAGACTGACCCCATCACGAGGCGAGGCTGACACCAGACTGACCCCATCATGATGTGAGGCTGACACCAGACTGACCCCATCACGAGGCGAGGCTGACACCAGACTGACCCCATCACGAGGCGAGACTGACACCGGACTGACCCCATCACGAGGTGAGGCTGACACCAGACTGACACCATCATGATGTGAGGCTGACACCAGACTGACCCCATCACGAGGCGAGGCTGACACCAGACTGACACCATCACGAGGCGATGCTGACACCAGACTGAAACCATCACGATGCGAGACTGACACCAGACTGACACCGTCACGAGGCGAGACTGACACCAGACTGACCCCCTCACAAGGCGAGGCTGACACCAGACTGACCCCATTACGAGGCGAGGCTGACACCAGACTGACCCCATCACGAGGCGGGGCTGACACCAGACTGACCCCATCACGAGGCGAGGCTGACACCAGACTGACACCATCACGAGGCGAGGCTGACACCAGACTGACCCCATCACTAGGCGAGGCTGACACCAGACTGACCCCATCACGAGGCGAGGCTGACACCAGACTGACCCCATCACGAGGCGAGGCTGACACCAGACTGACCCCATCACGAGGCGAGGCTGACACCAGACTGAAACCATCACGATGTGAGGCTGACACCAGACTTACCCCATCACGAGTCGAGGCTGACACCAGACTGACCCCATCACTAGGCGAGGCTGACACCAGACTGACCCCATCACGAGGCGAGGCTGACACCAGACTGACACCATCACGAGGCGAGGCTGACACCAGACTGACCCCATCATGATGTGAGGCTGACACTAGACTGACACCATCACTAGGCGAGACTGACACCAGACTGACCCCGTCACGAGGCGAGGCTGACACCAGACTGACCCCGTCACGGGGCGAGGCTGACAGCAGACTGACCCCATCACGAGGCGAGGCTGACACCAGACTGACGCCATCACGAGGCGAGACTGACACAGGACTGAACCCATCACGGGGCGAGGCTGACACCAGACTGTCCCCATCACGAGACGTGGCTGACACCAGACTGACCCCATCATGATGTGAGGCTGACACTAGACTGACACCATCACTAGGTGAGACTGACACCAGACTGACCCCGTCACGAGGCGAGGCTGACACCAGACTGACCCCGTCACGGGGCGAGGCTGACACCAGACTGACCCCATCACGAGGCGAGGCTGACACCAGACTGACGCCATCACGAGGCGAGACTGACACAGGACTGAACCCATCACGGGGCGAGGCTGACACCAGACTGACCCCATCACGAGACGTGGCTGATGCCAGACTGACCCCATCATGATGTGAGGCTGACACCAGACTGACCCCATCACTAGGCGAGACTGACACCAGACTGACCCCATCACGAGGCGAGGCTGACACCAGACTGACCCCATCATGATGTGAGGCTGACACCAGACTGACCCCATCACTAGGCGAGGCTGACACCAGACTGACCCCATCACGAGGCAAGGCTGACACCAGACTGACCCCATCACGGGGCGAGGCTGACACCAGACTGACCCCATCACGAGACTAGACTGACACCAGACTGACCCCATCAAGAGGCGAGGCTGACACCAGACTGACCTCGTCACGAGGCAAGGCTGACACCAGACTGACCCCGTCACGAGGCGAGGCTGACACCAGACTGACCCAATCACGAGGCGAGGCTGACACCAGACTGACCCCATCACGAGGCGAGACTGACACCGGACTGACCCCATCACGAGGCGAGGCTGACACCAGACTGACACCATCATGATGTGAGGCTGACACCAGACTGACCCCATCACGAGGCGATGCTGACACCAGTCTTACCCAATCACGAGGCGAGGCTGACACCAGACTGACACCATCACAAGGCGAAGCTGACACCAGATTGACACCATCATGATGTGAGGCTGACACCAGACTGACCCCATCACGGAGCGAGGCTGACACCAGACTGACCCTATCACGAGGCGAGGCTTACACCAGACTGACCCCATCACGAGGCGAGGTTGACACCAGACTGACACTATTACGATGTGAGGCTGACACCAGACTGACACCATCATGATGTGAGGCTGACATCAGACTGACCCCATCACGAGGCGAGACTGACACCGGACTGACCCCATCACGAGGTGAGGCTGACACCAGACTGACACCATCATGATGTGAGGCTGACACCAGACTGACCCCATCACGAGGTGAGGCTGACACCAGACTGACCCCATCACGAGGCGAGGCTGACACCAGACTGACCCCATCATGAGGCGAGGCTGACACCAGACTGACACCATCATGATGTGAGGCTGACACCAGACTGACCCCATCCTGAGGCGAGGCTGACACCAGACTGACACCATCATGATGTGAGGCTGAACCCAGACTGACCTCATCACGAGGCGAGACTGACACCAGACTGACCCCATCACGAGGCGAGGCTGACACCTGACTGACACCATCACGAGGCGATGCTGACACCAGACTGACACCATCATGATGTGAGGCTGACACCAGACTGACCCCATCAAGAGGCGAGACTGACACCAGACTGACCCCATCACGAGGCGAGACTGACACCAGACTGACACCGTCACGAGGCGAGACTGACACTAGACTGACCCCATCACGAGGCGAGGCTGACACCAGACTGACCCCATCACGAGGCGAGGCTGACACCAGACTGACCCCATCACGAGGCGGGGCTGACACCAGACTGACCCCATCACGAGGCGAGGCTGACACCAGACTGACCCCATCATGATGTGAGGCTGACACCAGACTGACCCCATCACGAGGCGAGGCTGACACCAGACTGACCCCATCACGAGGCGAGACTGACACCGGACTGACCCCATCACGAGGTGAGGCTGACACCAGACTGACACCATCATGATGTGAGGCTGACACCAGACTGACCCCATCACGAGGCGAGGCTGACGCCAGACTGACACCATCACGAGGCGATGCTGACACCAGACTGAAACCATCATGATGTGAGGCTGACACCAGACTGACCCCATCACGAGGCGAGACTGACACCAGACTGACCCCATCATGAGGCGAGACTGACACCAGACTGACCCCATCACGATGCGAGACTGACACCAGACTGACACCGTCACGAGGCGAGACTGACACCAGACTGACCCCCTCACAAGGCGAGGCTGACACCAGACTGACCCCATTACGAGGCGAGGCTGACACCAGACTGACCCCATCACGAGGCGGGGCTGACACCAGACTGACCCCATCACGAGGCGAGGCTGACACCAGACTGACACCATCATGAGGCGAGGCTGACACCAGACTGACCCCATCACTAGGCGAGGCTGACACCAGACTGACCCCATCACGAGGCGAGGCTGACACCAGACTGACACCATCACGAGGCGAGGCTGACACCAGACTGACACCATCATGATGTGAGGCTGACATCAGACTGACCCCATCACGAGGCGAGACTGACACCGGACTGACCCCATCACGAGGTGAGGCTGACACCAGACTGACACCATCATGATGTGAGGCTGACACCAGACTGACCCCATCACGAGGTGAGGCTGACACCAGACTGACCCCATCACGAGGCGAGGCTGACACCAGACTGACCCCATCATGAGGCGAGGCTGACACCAGACTGACACCATCATGATGTGAGGCTGACACCAGACTGACCCCATCCTGAGGCGAGGCTGACACCAGACTGACACCATCATGATGTGAGGCTGAACCCAGACTGACCTCATCACGAGGCGAGACTGACACCAGACTGACCCCATCATGAGGCGAGGCTGACACCAGACTGACACCATCACGAGGCGAGGCTGACACCAGACTGACACCATCACGAGGCGATGCTGACACCAGACTGACCCTATCACTAGGCGTGGCTGACACCAGCCTGACACCATCATGATGTGAGGCTGACACCAGACTGACCCCATCACGTGGAGAGGCTGACACCAGACTGACCCCATCACTAGGCGAGGCTGACACCAGACTGACCCCATCACGAGGCGAGGCTGACACCAGACTGACCCCATCACGAGGCGAGGCTGACACCAGACTGACCCCATCACGAGGCGAGGCTAACACCAGACTGACACCATCATGATGTGAGGCTGACACCAGACTGACCCCATCACGAGGTGAGGCTGACACCAGACTGACCCTATCACGAGGTGAGGCTGACACCAGACTGACCCCATCACGAGGCGAGGCTGACACCAGACTGACACCATCATGATGTGAGGCTGACACCAGACTGACCCCATCACGAGGCAAGGCTGACACCAGACTGACACCATCATGATGTGAGGCTGACACCAGACTGACCTCATCACGAGGCGAGGCTGACACCAGACTGACCCCATCACGAGGCGAGGCTGACACCAGACTGACACCATCACGAGGCAATGCTGACACCAGACTGACCCCATCACGAGGCGAGACTGACACCAGACTGACCCCATCACGAGGCGAGGCTGACACCAGACTGACTCCATCACGGGGCGAGGCTGATACCAGACTGACCCCATCACGAAGCGAGACTGACACCAGACTGACCCCATCACGAGGCGAGACTGACACCAGACTGACCCCATCATGATGTGAGGCTGACACCAGACTGACCCCATCACGAGGCGAGGCTGACACCTGACTGACACCATCACGAGGCGATGCTGACACCAGACTGACACCATCATGATGTGAGGCTGACACCAGACTGACCCCATCAAGAGGCGAGACTGACACCAGACTGACCCCATCACGAGGCGAGACTGACACCAGACTGACACCGTCACGAGGCGAGACTGACACTAGACTGACCCCATCACGAGGCGAGGCTGACACCAGACTGACCCCATCACGAGGCGAGGCTGACACCAGACTGACCCCATCACGAGGCGGGGCTGACACCAGACTGACCCCATCACGAGGCGAGGCTGACACCAGACTGACCCCATCATGATGTGAGGCTGACACCAGACTGACCCCATCACGAGGCGAGGCTGACACCAGACTGACCCCATCACGAGGCGAGACTGACACCGGACTGACCCCATCACGAGGTGAGGCTGACACCAGACTGACACCATCATGATGTGAGGCTGACACCAGACTGACCCCATCACGAGGCGAGGCTGACACCAGACTGACACCATCACGAGGCGATGCTGACACCAGACTGAAACCATCACGATGCGAGACTGACACCAGACTGACACCGTCACGAGGCGAGACTGACACCAGACTGACCCCCTCACAAGGCGAGGCTGACACCAGACTGACCCCATTACGAGGCGAGGCTGACACCAGACTGACCCCATCACGAGGCGGGGCTGACACCAGACTGACCCCATCACGAGGCGAGGCTGACACCAGACTGACACCATCACGAGGCGAGGCTGACACCAGACTGACCCCATCACTAGGCGAGGCTGACACCAGACTGACCCCATCACGAGGCGAGGCTGACACCAGACTGACCCCATCACGAGGCGAGGCTGACACCAGACTGACCCCATCACGAGGCGAGGCTGACACCAGACTGAAACCATCACGATGTGAGGCTGACACCAGACTTACCCCATCACGAGTCGAGGCTGACACCAGACTGACCCCATCACTAGGCGAGGCTGACACCAGACTGACCCCATCACGAGGCGAGGCTGACACCAGACTGACACCATCACGAGGCGAGGCTGACACCAGACTGACCCCATCATGATGTGAGGCTGACACTAGACTGACACCATCACTAGGCGAGACTGACACCAGACTGACCCCGTCACGAGGCGAGGCTGACACCAGACTGACCCCGTCACGGGGCGAGGCTGACACCAGACTGACCCCATCACGAGGCGAGGATGACACCAGACTGACGCCATCACGAGGCGAGACTGACACAGGACTGAACCCATCACGGGGCGAGGCTGACACCAGACTGACCCCATCACGAGACGTGGCTGACACCAGACTGACCCCATCATGATGTGAGGCTGACACTAGACTGACACCATCACTAGGCGAGACTGACACCAGACTGACCCCGTCACGAGGCGAGGCTGACACCAGACTGACCCCGTCACGGGGCGAGGCTGACACCAGACTGACCCCATCACGAGGCGAGGCTGACACCAGACTGACGCCATCACGAGGCGAGACTGACACAGGACTGAACCCATCACGGGGCGAGGCTGACACCAGACTGACCCCATCACGAGACGTGGCTGATGCCAGACTGACCCCATCATGATGTGAGGCTGACACCAGACTGACCCCATCACTAGGCGAGACTGACACCAGACTGACCCCATCACGAGGCGAGGCTGACACCAGACTGACCCCATCATGATGTGAGGCTGACACCAGACTGACCCCATCACTAGGCGAGGCTGACACCAGACTGACCCCATCACGAGGCAAGGCTGACACCAGACTGACCCCATCACGGGGCGAGGCTGACACCAGACTGACCCCATCACGAGACTAGACTGACACCAGACTGACCCCATCAAGAGGCGAGGCTGACACCAGACTGACCTCGTCACGAGGCAAGGCTGACACCAGACTGACCCCGTCACGAGGCGAGGCTGACACCAGACTGACCCAATCACGAGGCGAGGCTGACACCAGACTGACCCCATCACGAGGCGAGACTGACACCGGACTGACCCCATCACGAGGCGAGGCTGACACCAGACTGACACCATCATGATGTGAGGCTGACACCAGACTGACCCCATCACGAGGCGATGCTGACACCAGTCTTACCCAATCACGAGGCGAGGCTGACACCAGACTGACACCATCACAAGGCGAAGCTGACACCAGATTGACACCATCATGATGTGAGGCTGACACCAGACTGACCCCATCACGGAGCGAGGCTGACACCAGACTGACCCTATCACGAGGCGAGGCTTACACCAGACTGACCCCATCACGAGGCGAGGTTGACACCAGACTGACACTATTACGATGTGAGGCTGACACCAGACTGACACCATCATGATGTGAGGCTGACATCAGACTGACCCCATCACGAGGCGAGACTGACACCGGACTGACCCCATCACGAGGTGAGGCTGACACCAGACTGACACCATCATGATGTGAGGCTGACACCAGACTGACCCCATCACGAGGTGAGGCTGACACCAGACTGACCCCATCACGAGGCGAGGCTGACACCAGACTGACCCCATCATGAGGCGAGGCTGACACCAGACTGACACCATCATGATGTGAGGCTGACACCAGACTGACCCCATCCTGAGGCGAGGCTGACACCAGACTGACACCATCATGATGTGAGGCTGAACCCAGACTGACCTCATCACGAGGCGAGACTGACACCAGACTGACCCCATCACGAGGCGAGGCTGACACCTGACTGACACCATCACGAGGCGATGCTGACACCAGACTGACACCATCATGATGTGAGGCTGACACCAGACTGACCCCATCAAGAGGCGAGACTGACACCAGACTGACCCCATCACGAGGCGAGACTGACACCAGACTGACACCGTCACGAGGCGAGACTGACACTAGACTGACCCCATCACGAGGCGAGGCTGACACCAGACTGACCCCATCAAGAGGCGAGGCTGACACCAGACTGACCCCATCACGAGGCGGGGCTGACACCAGACTGACCCCATCACGAGGCGAGGCTGACACCAGACTGACCCCATCATGATGTGAGGCTGACACCAGACTGACCCCATCACGAGGCGAGGCTGACACCAGACTGACCCCATCACGAGGCGAGACTGACACCGGACTGACCCCATCACGAGGTGAGGCTGACACCAGACTGACACCATCATGATGTGAGGCTGACACCAGACTGACCCCATCATGAGGCGAGGCTGACGCCAGACTGACACCATCACGAGGCGATGCTGACACCAGACTGAAACCATCATGATGTGAGGCTGACACCAGACTGACCCCATCACGAGGCGAGACTGACACCAGACTGACCCCATCATGAGGCGAGACTGACACCAGACTGACCCCATCACGATGCGAGACTGACACCAGACTGACACCGTCACGAGGCGAGACTGACACCAGACTGACCCCCTCACAAGGCGAGGCTGACACCAGACTGACCCCATTACGAGGCGAGGCTGACACCAGACTGACCCCATCACGAGGCGGGGCTGACACCAGACTGACCCCATCACGAGGCGAGGCTGACACCAGACTGACACCATCATGAGGCGAGGCTGACACCAGACTGACCCCATCACTAGGCGAGGCTGACACCAGACTGACCCCATCACGAGGCGAGGCTGACACCAGACTGACACCATCACGAGGCGAGGCTGACACCAGACTGACACCATCATGATGTGAGGCTGACATCAGACTGACCCCATCACGAGGCGAGACTGACACCGGACTGACCCCATCACGAGGTGAGGCTGACACCAGACTGACACCATCATGATGTGAGGCTGACACCAGACTGACCCCATCACGAGGTGAGGCTGACACCAGACTGACCCCATCACGAGGCGAGGCTGACACCAGACTGACCCCATCATGAGGCGAGGCTGACACCAGACTGACACCATCATGATGTGAGGCTGACACCAGACTGACCCCATCCTGAGGCGAGGCTGACACCAGACTGACACCATCATGATGTGAGGCTGAACCCAGACTGACCTCATCACGAGGCGAGACTGACACCAGACTGACCCCATCACGAGGCGAGACTGACACCAGACTGACCCCATCATGAGGCGAGGCTGACACCAGACTGACACCATCACGAGGCGAGGCTGACACCAGACTGACACCATCACGAGGCGATGCTGACACCAGACTGACCCTATCACTAGGCGTGGCTGACACCAGCCTGACACCATCATGATGTGAGGCTGACACCAGACTGACCCCATCACGTGGAGAGGCTGACACCAGACTGACCCCATCACGAGGCGAGGCTGACACCAGACTGACCCCATCACGAGGCGAGGCTGACACCAGACTGACCCCATCACGAGGCGAGGCTGACACCAGACTGACCCCATCACGAGGCGAGGCTAACACCAGACTGACACCATCATGATGTGAGGCTGACACCAGACTGACCCCATCACGAGGTGAGGCTGACACCAGACTGACCCTATCACGAGGTGAGGCTGACACCAGACTGTCCCCATCACGAGGCGAGGCTGACACCAGACTGACACCATCATGATGTGAGGCTGACACCAGACTGACCCCATCACGAGGCAAGGCTGACACCAGACTGACACCATCATGATGTGAGGCTGACACCAGACTGACCTCATCACGAGGCGAGGCTGACACCAGACTGACCCCATCACGAGGCGAGGCTGACACCAGACTGACACCATCACGAGGCAATGCTGACACCAGACTGACCCCATCACGAGGCGAGACTGACACCAGACTGACCCCATCACGAGGCGAGGCTGACACCAGACTGACTCCATCACGGGGCGAGGCTGATACCAGACTGACCCCATCACGAAGCGAGACTGACACCAGACTGACCCCATCACGAGGCGAGACTGACACCAGACTGACCCCATCATGATGTGAGGCTGACACCAGACTGACCCCATCACGAGGCGAGGCTGACACCTGACTGACACCATCACGAGGCGATGCTGACACCAGACTGACACCATCATGATGTGAGGCTGACACCAGACTGACCCCATCAAGAGGCGAGACTGACACCAGACTGACCCCATCACGAGGCGAGACTGACACCAGACTGACACCGTCACGAGGCGAGACTGACACTAGACTGACCCCATCACGAGGCGAGGCTGACACCAGACTGACCCCATCACGAGGCGAGGCTGACACCAGACTGACCCCATCACGAGGCGGGGCTGACACCAGACTGACCCCATCACGAGGCGAGGCTGACACCAGACTGACCCCATCATGATGTGAGGCTGACACCAGACTGACCCCATCACGAGGCGAGGCTGACACCAGACTGACCCCATCACGAGGCGAGACTGACACCGGACTGACCCCATCACGAGGTGAGGCTGACACCAGACTGACACCATCATGATGTGAGGCTGACACCAGACTGACCCCATCACGAGGCGAGGCTGACACCAGACTGACACCATCACGAGGCGATGCTGACACCAGACTGAAACCATCACGATGCGAGACTGACACCAGACTGACACCGTCACGAGGCGAGACTGACACCAGACTGACCCCCTCACAAGGCGAGGCTGACACCAGACTGACCCCATTACGAGGCGAGGCTGACACCAGACTGACCCCATCACGAGGCGGGGCTGACACCAGACTGACCCCATCACGAGGCGAGGCTGACACCAGACTGACACCATCACGAGGCGAGGCTGACACCAGACTGACCCCATCACTAGGCGAGGCTGACACCAGACTGACCCCATCACGAGGCGAGGCTGACACCAGACTGACCCCATCACGAGGCGAGGCTGACACCAGACTGACCCCATCACGAGGCGAGGCTGACACCAGACTGAAACCATCACGATGTGAGGCTGACACCAGACTTACCCCATCACGAGTCGAGGCTGACACCAGACTGACCCCATCACTAGGCGAGGCTGACACCAGACTGACCCCATCACGAGGCGAGGCTGACACCAGACTGACACCATCACGAGGCGAGGCTGACACCAGACTGACCCCATCATGATGTGAGGCTGACACTAGACTGACACCATCACTAGGCGAGACTGACACCAGACTGACCCCGTCACGAGGTGAGGCTGACACCAGACTGACCCCGTCACGGGGCGAGGCTGACACCAGACTGACCCCATCACGAGGCGAGGCTGACACCAGACTGACGCCATCACGAGGCGAGACTGACACAGGACTGAACCCATCACGGGGCGAGGCTGACACCAGACTGACCCCATCACGAGACGTGGCTGATGCCAGACTGACCCCATCATGATGTGAGGCTGACACCAGACTGACCCCATCACTAGGCGAGACTGATACCAGACTGACCCCATCACGAGGCGAGGCTGACACCAGACTGACCCCATCATGATGTGAGGCTGACACCAGACTGACCCCATCACTAGGCGAGGCTGACACCAGACTGACCCCATCACGAGGCAAGGCTGACACCAGACTGACCCCATCACGGGGCGAGGCTGACACCAGACTGACCCCATCACGAGACTAGACTGACACCAGACTGACCCCATCAAGAGGCGAGGCTGACACCAGACTGACCTCGTCACGAGGCAAGGCTGACACCAGACTGACCCCGTCACGAGGCGAGGCTGACACCAGACTGACCCAATCACGAGGCGAGGCTGACACCAGACTGACCCCATCACGAGGCGAGACTGACACCGGACTGACCCCATCACGAGGCGAGGCTGACACCAGACTGACACCATCATGATGTGAGGCTGACACCAGACTGACCCCATCACGAGGCGATGCTGACACCAGTCTTACCCAATCACGAGGCGAGGCTGACACCAGACTGACACCATCACAAGGCGAAGCTGACACCAGATTGACACCATCATGATGTGAGGCTGACACCAGACTGACCCCATCACGGAGCGAGGCTGACACCAGACTGACCCTATCACGAGGCGAGGCTTACACCAGACTGACCCCATCACGAGGCGAGGTTGACACCAGACTGACACTATTACGATGTGAGGCTGACACCAGACTGACACCATCATGATGTGAGGCTGACATCAGACTGACCCCATCACGAGGCGAGACTGACACCGGACTGACCCCATCACGAGGTGAGGCTGACACCAGACTGACACCATCATGAGGCGAGGCTGACACCAGACTGACACCATCATGATGTGAGGCTGACACCAGACTGACCCCATCCTGAGGCGAGGCTGACACCAGACTGACACCATCATGATGTGAGGCTGAACCCAGACTGACCTCATCACGAGGCGAGACTGACACCAGACTGACCCCATCACGAGGCGAGGCTGACACCTGACTGACACCATCACGAGGCGATGCTGACACCAGACTGACACCATCATGATGTGAGGCTGACACCAGACTGACCCCATCAAGAGGCGAGACTGACACCAGACTGACCCCATCACGAGGCGAGACTGACACCAGACTGACACCGTCACGAGGCGAGACTGACACTAGACTGACCCCATCACGAGGCGAGGCTGACACCAGACTGACCCCATCACGAGGCGAGGCTGACACCAGACTGACCCCATCACGAGGCGGGGCTGACACCAGACTGACCCCATCACGAGGCGAGGCTGACACCAGACTGACCCCATCATGATGTGAGGCTGACACCAGACTGACCCCATCACGAGGCGAGGCTGACACCAGACTGACCCCATCACGAGGCGAGACTGACACCGGACTGACCCCATCACGAGGTGAGGCTGACACCAGACTGACACCATCATGATGTGAGGCTGACACCAGACTGACCCCATCACGAGGCGAGGCTGACACCAGACTGACACCATCACGAGGCGATGCTGACACCAGACTGAAACCATCACGATGCGAGACTGACACCAGACTGACACCGTCACGAGGCGAGACTGACACCAGACTGACCCCCTCACAAGGCGAGGCTGACACCAGACTGACCCCATTACGAGGCGAGGCTGACACCAGACTGACCCCATCACGAGGCGGGGCTGACACCAGACTGACCCCATCACGAGGCGAGGCTGACACCAGACTGACACCATCACGAGGCGAGGCTGACACCAGACTGACCCCATCACTAGGCGAGGCTGACACCAGACTGACCCCATCACGAGGCGAGGCTGACACCAGACTGACCCCATCACGAGGCGAGGCTGACACCAGACTGACCCCATCACGAGGCGAGGCTGACACCAGACTGAAACCATCACGATGTGAGGCTGACACCAGACTTACCCCATCACGAGTCGAGGCTGACACCAGACTGACCCCATCACTAGGCGAGGCTGACACCAGACTGACCCCATCACGAGGCGAGGCTGACACCAGACTGACACCATCACGAGGCGAGGCTGACACCAGACTGACCCCATCATGATGTGAGGCTGACACTAGACTGACACCATCACTAGGCGAGACTGACACCAGACTGACCCCGTCACGAGGCGAGGCTGACACCAGACTGACCCCGTCACGGGGCGAGGCTGACACCAGACTGACCCCATCACGAGGCGAGGCTGACACCAGACTGACGCCATCACGAGGCGAGACTGACACAGGACTGAACCCATCACGGGGCGAGGCTGACACCAGACTGACCCCATCACGAGACGTGGCTGATGCCAGACTGACCCCATCATGATGTGAGGCTGACACCAGACTGACCCCATCACTAGGCGAGACTGATACCAGACTGACCCCATCACGAGGCGAGGCTGACACCAGACTGACCCCATCATGATGTGAGGCTGACACCAGACTGACCCCATCACTAGGCGAGGCTGACACCAGACTGACCCCATCACGAGGCAAGGCTGACACCAGACTGACCCCATCACGGGGCGAGGCTGACACCAGACTGACCCCATCACGAGACTAGACTGACACCAGACTGACCCCATCAAGAGGCGAGGCTGACACCAGACTGACCTCGTCACGAGGCAAGGCTGACACCAGACTGACCCCGTCACGAGGCGAGGCTGACACCAGACTGACCCAATCACGAGGCGAGGCTGACACCAGACTGACCCCATCACGAGGCGAGACTGACACCGGACTGACCCCATCACGAGGCGAGGCTGACACCAGACTGACACCATCATGATGTGAGGCTGACACCAGACTGACCCCATCACGAGGCGATGCTGACACCAGTCTTACCCAATCACGAGGCGAGGCTGACACCAGACTGACACCATCACAAGGCGAAGCTGACACCAGATTGACACCATCATGATGTGAGGCTGACACCAGACTGACCCCATCACGGAGCGAGGCTGACACCAGACTGACCCTATCACGAGGCGAGGCTTACACCAGACTGACCCCATCACGAGGCGAGGTTGACACCAGACTGACACTATTACGATGTGAGGCTGACACCAGACTGACACCATCATGATGTGAGGCTGACATCAGACTGACCCCATCACGAGGCGAGACTGACACCGGACTGACCCCATCACGAGGTGAGGCTGACACCAGACTGACACCATCATGAGGCGAGGCTGACACCAGACTGACACCATCATGATGTGAGGCTGACACCAGACTGACCCCATCCTGAGGCGAGGCTGACACCAGACTGACACCATCATGATGTGAGGCTGAACCCAGACTGACCTCATCACGAGGCGAGACTGACACCAGACTGACCCCATCACGAGGCGAGGCTGACACCTGACTGACACCATCACGAGGCGATGCTGACACCAGACTGACACCATCATGATGTGAGGCTGACACCAGACTGACCCCATCAAGAGGCGAGACTGACACCAGACTGACCCCATCACGAGGCGAGACTGACACCAGACTGACACCGTCACGAGGCGAGACTGACACTAGACTGACCCCATCACGAGGCGAGGCTGACACCAGACTGACCCCATCACGAGGCGAGGCTGACACCAGACTGACCCCATCACGAGGCGGGGCTGACACCAGACTGACCCCATCACGAGGCGAGGCTGACACCAGACTGACCCCATCATGATGTGAGGCTGACACCAGACTGACCCCATCACGAGGCGAGGCTGACACCAGACTGACCCCATCACGAGGCGAGACTGACACCGGACTGACCCCATCACGAGGTGAGGCTGACACCAGACTGACACCATCATGATGTGAGGCTGACACCAGACTGACCCCATCACGAGGCGAGGCTGACGCCAGACTGACACCATCACGAGGCGATGCTGACACCAGACTGAAACCATCATGATGTGAGGCTGACACCAGACTGACCCCATCACGAGGCGAGACTGACACCAGACTGACCCCATCATGAGGCGAGACTGACACCAGACTGACCCCATCACGATGCGAGACTGACACCAGACTGACACCGTCACGAGGCGAGACTGACACCAGACTGACCCCCTCACAAGGCGAGGCTGACACCAGACTGACCCCATTACGAGGCGAGGCTGACACCAGACTGACCCCATCACGAGGCGGGGCTGACACCAGACTGACCCCATCACGAGGCGAGGCTGACACCAGACTGACACCATCATGAGGCGAGGCTGACACCAGACTGACCCCATCACTAGGCGAGGCTGACACCAGACTGACCCCATCACGAGGCGAGGCTGACACCAGACTGACACCATCACGAGGCGAGGCTGACACCAGACTGACACCATCATGATGTGAGGCTGACATCAGACTGACCCCATCACGAGGCGAGACTGACACCGGACTGACCCCATCACGAGGTGAGGCTGACACCAGACTGACACCATCATGATGTGAGGCTGACACCAGACTGACCCCATCACGAGGTGAGGCTGACACCAGACTGACCCCATCACGAGGCGAGGCTGACACCAGACTGACCCCATCATGAGGCGAGGCTGACACCAGACTGACACCATCATGATGTGAGGCTGACACCAGACTGACCCCATCCTGAGGCGAGGCTGACACCAGACTGACACCATCATGATGTGAGGCTGAACCCAGACTGACCTCATCACGAGGCGAGACTGACACCAGACTGACCCCATCACGAGGCGAGACTGACACCAGACTGACCCCATCATGAGGCGAGGCTGACACCAGACTGACACCATCACGAGGCGAGGCTGACACCAGACTGACACCATCACGAGGCGATGCTGACACCAGACTGACCCTATCACTAGGCGTGGCTGACACCAGCCTGACACCATCATGATGTGAGGCTGACACCAGACTGACCCCATCACGTGGAGAGGCTGACACCAGACTGACCCCATCACGAGGCGAGGCTGACACCAGACTGACCCCATCACGAGGCGAGGCTGACACCAGACTGACCCCATCACGAGGCGAGGCTGACACCAGACTGACCCCATCACGAGGCGAGGCTAACACCAGACTGACACCATCATGATGTGAGGCTGACACCAGACTGACCCCATCACGAGGTGAGGCTGACACCAGACTGACCCTATCACGAGGTGAGGCTGACACCAGACTGACCCCATCACGAGGCGAGGCTGACACCAGACTGACACCATCATGATGTGAGGCTGACACCAGACTGACCCCATCACGAGGCAAGGCTGACACCAGACTGACACCATCATGATGTGAGGCTGACACCAGACTGACCTCATCACGAGGCGAGGCTGACACCAGACTGACCCCATCACGAGGCGAGGCTGACACCAGACTGACACCATCACGAGGCAATGCTGACACCAGACTGACTCCATCACGGGGCGAGGCTGATACCAGACTGACCCCATCACGAAGCGAGACTGACACCAGACTGACCCCATCACGAGGCGAGACTGACACCAGACTGACCCCATCATGATGTGAGGCTGACACCAGACTGACCCCATCACGAGGCGAGGCTGACACCTGACTGACACCATCACGAGGCGATGCTGACACCAGACTGACACCATCATGATGTGAGGCTGACACCAGACTGACCCCATCAAGAGGCGAGACTGACACCAGACTGACCCCATCACGAGGCGAGACTGACACCAGACTGACACCGTCACGAGGCGAGACTGACACTAGACTGACCCCATCACGAGGCGAGGCTGACACCAGACTGACCCCATCACGAGGCGAGGCTGACACCAGACTGACCCCATCACGAGGCGGGGCTGACACCAGACTGACCCCATCACGAGGCGAGGCTGACACCAGACTGACCCCATCATGATGTGAGGCTGACACCAGACTGACCCCATCACGAGGCGAGGCTGACACCAGACTGACCCCATCACGAGGCGAGACTGACACCGGACTGACCCCATCACGAGGTGAGGCTGACACCAGACTGACACCATCATGATGTGAGGCTGACACCAGACTGACCCCATCACGAGGCGAGGCTGACACCAGACTGACACCATCACGAGGCGATGCTGACACCAGACTGAAACCATCACGATGCGAGACTGACACCAGACTGACACCGTCACGAGGCGAGACTGACACCAGACTGACCCCCTCACAAGGCGAGGCTGACACCAGACTGACCCCATTACGAGGCGAGGCTGACACCAGACTGACCCCATCACGAGGCGGGGCTGACACCAGACTGACCCCATCACGAGGCGAGGCTGACACCAGACTGACACCATCACGAGGCGAGGCTGACACCAGACTGACCCCATCACTAGGCGAGGCTGACACCAGACTGACCCCATCACGAGGCGAGGCTGACACCAGACTGACCCCATCACGAGGCGAGGCTGACACCAGACTGACCCCATCACGAGGCGAGGCTGACACCAGACTGAAACCATCACGATGTGAGGCTGACACCAGACTTACCCCATCACGAGTCGAGGCTGACACCAGACTGACCCCATCACTAGGCGAGGCTGACACCAGACTGACCCCATCACGAGGCGAGGCTGACACCAGACTGACACCATCACGAGGCGAGGCTGACACCAGACTGACCCCATCATGATGTGAGGCTGACACTAGACTGACACCATCACTAGGCGAGACTGACACCAGACTGACCCCGTCACGAGGCGAGGCTGACACCAGACTGACCCCGTCACGGGGCGAGGCTGACACCAGACTGACCCCATCACGAGGCGAAGCTGACACCAGACTGACGCCATCACGAGGCGAGACTGACACAGGACTGAACCCATCACGGGGCGAGGCTGACACCAGACTGACCACATCACGAGACGTGGCTGACACCAGACTGACCCCATCATGATGTGAGGCTGACACTAGACTGACACCATCACTAGGCGAGACTGACACCAGACTGACCCCGTCACGAGGCGAGGCTGACACCAGACTGACCCCGTCACGGGGCGAGGCTGACACCAGACTGACCCCATCACGAGGCGAGGCTGACACCAGACTGACGCCATCACGAGGCGAGACTGACACAGGACTGAACCCATCACGGGGCGAGGCTGACACCAGACTGACCCCATCACGAGACGTGGCTGATGCCAGACTGACCCCATCATGATGTGAGGCTGACACCAGACTGACCCCATCACTAGGCGAGACTGACACCAGACTGACCCCATCACGAGGCGAGGCTGACACCAGACTGACCCCATCATGATGTGAGGCTGACACCAGACTGACCCCATCACTAGGCGAGGCTGACACCAGACTGACCCCATCACGAGGCAAGGCTGACACCAGACTGACCCCATCACGGGGCGAGGCTGACACCAGACTGACCCCATCACGAGACTAGACTGACACCAGACTGACCCCATCAAGAGGCGAGGCTGACACCAGACTGACCTCGTCACGAGGCAAGGCTGACACCAGACTGACCCCGTCACGAGGCGAGGCTGACACCAGACTGACCCAATCACGAGGCGAGGCTGACACCAGACTGACCCCATCACGAGGCGAGACTGACACCGGACTGACCCCATCACGAGGCGAGGCTGACACCAGACTGACACCATCATGATGTGAGGCTGACACCAGACTGACCCCATCACGAGGCGATGCTGACACCAGTCTTACCCAATCACGAGGCGAGGCTGACACCAGACTGACACCATCACAAGGCGAAGCTGACACCAGATTGACACCATCATGATGTGAGGCTGACACCAGACTGACCCCATCACGGAGCGAGGCTGACACCAGACTGACCCTATCACGAGGCGAGGCTTACACCAGACTGACCCCATCACGAGGCGAGGTTGACACCAGACTGACACTATTACGATGTGAGGCTGACACCAGACTGACACCATCATGATGTGAGGCTGACATCAGACTGACCCCATCACGAGGCGAGACTGACACCGGACTGACCCCATCACGAGGTGAGGCTGACACCAGACTGACACCATCATGATGTGAGGCTGACACCAGACTGACCCCATCACGAGGTGAGGCTGACACCAGACTGACCCCATCACGAGGCGAGGCTGACACCAGACTGACCCCATCATGAGGCGAGGCTGACACCAGACTGACACCATCATGATGTGAGGCTGACACCAGACTGACCCCATCCTGAGGCGAGGCTGACACCAGACTGACACCATCATGATGTGAGGCTGAACCCAGACTGACCTCATCACGAGGCGAGACTGACACCAGACTGACCCCATCACGAGGCGAGACTGACACCAGACTGACCCCATCATGAGGCGAGGCTGACACCAGACTGACACCATCACGAGGCGAGGCTGATACCAGACTGACACCATCATGATGTGAGACTGACACCAGACTGACCCCATCACGAGGCGAGGCTGACACCAGACTGACACCATAATGATGTGAGGCTGACACCAGACTGACCCCATCACGTGGTGAGGCTGACACCAGACTGACCCCATCACGAGGCGAGGCTGACACCAGCCTGACACCATCGTTATGTGAGGCTGACACCAGACTGACCCCATCACGTGGTGAGGCTGACACCAGACTGACCCCATCACGAGGCGAGGCTGACACCAAACTGACCCCATCACGAGGCGAGGCTGACACCAGACTGACCCCATCACGAGGCGAGGCTGACACCAGACTGACCCCATCACGAGGCGAGGCTGACACCAGACTGACCCCATCACGAGGCGAGGCTGACACCAGACTGAAACCATCACGATGTGAGGCTTACACCAGACTTACCCCATCACGAGTCGAGGCTGACACCAGACTGACCCCATCACGAGGCGTGGCTGACACCAGACTGACACCATCACGAGGCGAGGCTGACACCAGTCTGACCCCATCACGAGGCGAGGCTGACACCAGACTGACCCCATCACTAGGCGAGGCTGACACCAGACTGAACCCCATCACTAGGCGAGGCTGACACCAGACTGACCCCATCACGAGGCGAGGCTGACACCAGACTGACCCCATCACGAGGCGAGGCTGACACCAGACTGACCCCATCACGAAGCGAGGCTGACACCAGACTGACACCATCACAAGGCGAAGCTGACACAAGATTGACACCATCATGATGTGAGGCTGACACCAGACTGACCCCGTCACGGGGCGAGGCTGACACCAGACTGACCCCATCACGAGACGTGACTGACACCAGACTGACCCCATCACGAGGCGAGGCTGAAACCAGACTGACCCCGTCACGAGGCAAGGCTGACACCAGACTGACCCAATCACAAGGCGAGGCTGACACCAGACTGACACCATCACGAGGCGAGGCTGACACCAGACTGACCCCATCACGAGGCGAGACTGACACCGGACTGACCCCATCACGAGGCGACGCTGACACCAGACTGACACCATCATGATGTGAGGCTGACACCAGACTGACCCCATCACGAGGTGAGGCTGACACCAGACTGACTCCATCACGAAGCGAGGCTGACACCAGACTTACCCCATCACGGGGCGAGGCTGACACCAGGCTAACCCCATCACGAGGCGAGACTGACACCACACTGACCCCATCACGAGGCGAGACTGACACCAGACTGACCCCATCATGATGTGAGGCTGACACCAGACTGACCCCATCACGAGGCGATGCTGACACCAGACTGACCCCATCACGAGGCGAGGCTGACACCAGACTGACCCCATCACTAGGCGAGGCTGACACCAGACTGACACCATCACGAGGCGAGACTGACACCGGACTGACCCCATCACGAGGTGAGGCTGACACCAGACTGACACCATCACGAGGCGAGACTGACACCGGACTGACCCCATCACGAGGTGAGGCTGACACCAGACTGACACCATCATGATGTGAGGCTGACATCAGACTGACCCCATCACGAGGCGAGACTGACACCGGACTGACCCCATCACGAGGTGAGGCTGACACCAGACTGACACCATCATGATGTGAGGCTGACACCAGACTGACCCCATCACGAGGTGAGGCTGACACCAGACTGACCCCATCACGAGGCGAGGCTGACACCAGACTGACCCCATCATGAGGCGAGGCTGACACCAGACTGACACCATCATGATGTGAGACTGACACCAGACTGACCCCATCCTGAGGCGAGGCTGACACCAGACTGACACCATCATGATGTGAGGCTGAACCCAGACTGACCTCATCACGAGGCGAGACTGACACCAGACTGACCCCATCACGAGGCGAGACTGACACCAGACTGACCCCATCATGAGGCGAGGCTGACACCAGACTGACACCATCACGAGGCGAGGCTGACACCAGACTGACACCATCACGAGGCGATGCTGACACCAGACTGACCCTATCACTAGGCGTGGCTGACACCAGCCTGACACCATCATGATGTGAGGCTGACACCAGACTGACCCCATCACGTGGAGAGGCTGACACCAGACTGACCCCATCACGAGGCGAGGCTGACACCAGACTGACCCCATCACGAGGCGAGGCTGACACCAGACTGACCCCATCACGAGGCGAGGCTGACACCAGACTGACCCCATCACGAGGCGAGGCTAACACCAGACTGACACCATCATGATGTGAGGCTGACACCAGACTGACCCCATCACGAGGTGAGGCTGACACCAGACTGACCCCATCACGAGGTGAGGCTGACACCAGACTGACCCCATCACGAGGCGAGGCTGACACCAGACTGACACCATCATGATGTGAGGCTGACACCAGACTGACCCCATCACGAGGCAAGGGCTGACACCAGACTGACACCATCATGATGTGAGGCTGACACCAGATTGACCTCATCACGAGGCGAGGCTGACACCAGACTGACCCCATCACGAGGCGAGGCTGACACCAGACTGACACCATCACGAGGCAATGCTGACACCAGACTGACCCCATCACGAGGCGAGACTGACACCAGACTGACCCCATCACGAGGCGAGGCTGACACCAGACTGACTCCATCACGGGGCGAGGCTGATACCAGACTGACCCCATCACGAAGCGAGACTGACACCAGACTGACCCCATCACGAGGCGAGACTGACACCAGACTGACCCCATCATGATGTGAGGCTGACACCAGAC
Source organism: Staurois parvus (assembly GCF_062004578.1). NCBI lineage: Eukaryota > Metazoa > Chordata > Amphibia > Anura > Ranidae > Staurois > Staurois parvus. Next base: position 174,575 of record NW_028318901.1, on the reverse strand, counting down.
TGACCCCATCACGAGGCGAGGCTGACACCTGACTGACACCATCACGAGGCGATGCTGACACCAGACTGACACCATCATGATATGAGGCTGACACCAGACTGACCCCATCAAGAGGCGAGACTGACACCAGACTGACCCCATCACGAGGCGAGACTGACACCAGACTGACACCGTCACGAGGCGAGACTGACACTAGACTGACCCCATCACGAGGCGAGGCTGACACCAGACTGACCCCATCACGAGGCGAGGCTGACACCAGACTGACCCCATCACGAGGCGGGGCTGACACCAGACTGACCCCATCATGATGTGAGGCTGACACCAGACTGACCCCATCACGAGGCGAGGCTGACACCAGACTGACCACATCACGAGGCGAGACTGACACCGGACTGACCCCATCACGAGGTGAGGCTGACACCAGACTGACACCATCATGATGTGAGGCTGACACCAGACTGACCCCATCACGAGGCGAGGCTGACACCAGACTGACACCATCACGAGGCGATGCTGACACCAGACTGAAACCATCATGATGTGAGGCTGACACCAGACTGACCCCATCACTAGGCGAGGCTGACACCAGACTGACCCCATCACGAGGCAAGGCTGACACCAGACTGACCCCATCACGGGGCGAGGCTGACACCAGACTGACCCCATCACGAGACTAGACTGACACCAGACTGACCCCATCAAGAGGCGAGGCTGACACCAGACTGACCTCGTCACGAGGCAAGGCTGACACCAGACTGACCCCGTCACGAGGCGAGGCTGACACCAGACTGACCCAATCACGAGGCGAGGCTGACACCAGACTGACCCCATCACGAGGCGAGACTGACACCGGACTGACCCCATCACGAGGCGAGGCTGACACCAGACTGACACCATCATGATGTGAGGCTGACACCAGACTGACCCCATCACGAGGCGATGCTGACACCAGTCTTACCCAATCACGAGGCGAGGCTGACACCAGACTGACACCATCACAAGGCGAAGCTGACACCAGATTGACACCATCATGATGTGAGGCTGACACCAGACTGACCCCATCACGGAGCGAGGCTGACACCAGACTGACCCTATCACGAGGCGAGGCTTACACCAGACTGACCCCATCACGAGGCGAGGTTGACACCAGACTGACACTATTACGATGTGAGGCTGACACCAGACTGACACCATCATGATGTGAGGCTGACATCAGACTGACCCCATCACGAGGCGAGACTGACACCGGACTGACCCCATCACGAGGTGAGGCTGACACCAGACTGACACCATCATGATGTGAGGCTGACACCAGACTGACCCCATCACGAGGTGAGGCTGACACCAGACTGACCCCATCACGAGGCGAGGCTGACACCAGACTGACCCCATCATGAGGCGAGGCTGACACCAGACTGACACCATCATGATGTGAGGCTGACACCAGACTGACCCCATCCTGAGGCGAGGCTGACACCAGACTGACACCATCATGATGTGAGGCTGAACCCAGACTGACCTCATCACGAGGCGAGACTGACACCAGACTGACCCCATCACGAGGCGAGACTGACACCAGACTGACCCCATCATGAGGCGAGGCTGACACCAGACTGACACCATCACGAGGCGAGGCTGACACCAGACTGACCCCATCACGGGGCGAGGCTGACACCAGACTGACACCATAATGATGTGAGGCTGACACCAGACTGACCCCATCACGTGGTGAGGCTGACACCAGACTGACCCCATCACGAGGCGAGGCTGACACCAGCCTGACACCATCGTTATGTGAGGCTGACACCAGACTGACCCCATCACGTGGTGAGGCTGACACCAGACTGACCCCATCACGAGGCGAGGCTGACACCAAACTGACCCCATCACGAGGCGAGGCTGACACCAGACTGACCCCATCACGAGGCGAGGCTGACACCAGACTGACCCCATCACGAGGCGAGGCTGACACCAGACTGACCCCATCACGAGGCGAGGCTGACACCAGACTGAAACCATCACGATGTGAGGCTTACACCAGACTTACCCCATCACGAGTCGAGGCTGACACCAGACTGACCCCATCACGAGGCGTGGCTGACACCAGACTGACACCATCACGAGGCGAGGCTGACACCAGTCTGACCCCATCACGAGGCGAGGCTGACACCAGACTGACCCCATCACTAGGCGAGGCTGACACCAGACTGAACCCCATCACTAGGCGAGGCTGACACCAGACTGACCCCATCACGAGGCGAGGCGAGGCTGACACCAGACTGACCCCATCACGAGGCGAGGCTGACACCAGACTGACCCCATCACGAAGCGAGGCTGACACCAGACTGACACCATCACAAGGCGAAGCTGACACAAGATTGACACCATCATGATGTGAGGCTGACACCAGACTGACCCCGTCACGGGGCGAGGCTGACACCAGACTGACCCCATCACGAGACGAGACTGACACCAGACTGACCCCATCACGAGGCGAGGCTGAAACCAGACTGACCCCGTCACGAGGCAAGGCTGACACCAGACTGACCCAATCACAAGGCGAGGCTGACACCAGACTGACACCATCACGAGGCGAGGCTGACACCAGACTGACCCCATCACGAGGCGAGACTGACACCGGACTGACCCCATCACGAGGCGAGGCTGACACCAGACTGACACCATCATGATGTGAGGCTGACACCAGACTGACCCCATCACGAGGTGAGGCTGACACCAGACTGACTCCATCACGAAGCGAGGCTGACACCAGACTTACCCCATCACGGGGCGAGGCTGACACCAGGCTAACCCCATCACGAGGCGAGACTGACACCACACTGACCCCATCACGAGGCGAGACTGACACCAGACTGACCCCATCATGATGTGAGGCTGACACCAGACTGACCCCATCACGAGGCGATGCTGACACCAGACTGACCCCATCACGAGGCGAGACTGACACCAGACTGACCCCATCACGAGGCGAGACTGACACCAGACTGACCCCATCACGATGCGAGACTGACACCAGACTGACACCGTCACGAGGCGAGACTGACACCAGACTGACCCCCTCACAAGGCGAGGCTGACACCAGACTGACACCATCACGAGGCGAGGCTGACACCAGTCTGACCCCATCACGAGGCGAGGCTGACACCAGACTGACCCCATCACTAGGCGAGGCTGACACCAGACTGAACCCCATCACTAGGCGAGGCTGACACCAGACTGACCCCATCACGAGGCGAGGCGAGGCTGACACCAGACTGACCCCATCACGAGGCGAGGCTGACACCAGACTGACCCCATCACGAAGCGAGGCTGACACCAGACTGACACCATCACAAGGCGAAGCTGACACAAGATTGACACCATCATGATGTGAGGCTGACACCAGACTGACCCCGTCACGGGGCGAGGCTGACACCAGACTGACCCCATCACGAGACGAGACTGACACCAGACTGACCCCATCACGAGGCGAGGCTGAAACCAGACTGACCCCGTCACGAGGCAAGGCTGACACCAGACTGACCCAATCACAAGGCGAGGCTGACACCAGACTGACACCATCACGAGGCGAGGCTGACACCAGACTGACCCCATCACGAGGCGAGACTGACACCGGACTGACCCCATCACGAGGCGAGGCTGACACCAGACTGACACCATCATGATGTGAGGCTGACACCAGACTGACCCCATCACGAGGTGAGGCTGACACCAGACTGACTCCATCACGAAGCGAGGCTGACACCAGACTTACCCCATCACGGGGCGAGGCTGACACCAGGCTAACCCCATCACGAGGCGAGACTGACACCACACTGACCCCATCACGAGGCGAGACTGACACCAGACTGACCCCATCATGATGTGAGGCTGACACCAGACTGACCCCATCACGAGGCGATGCTGACACCAGACTGACCCCATCACGAGGCGAGACTGACACCAGACTGACCCCATCACGAGGCGAGACTGACACCAGACTGACCCCATCACGATGCGAGACTGACACCAGACTGACACCGTCACGAGGCGAGACTGACACCAGACTGACCCCCTCACAAGGCGAGGCTGACACCAGACTGACACCATCACGAGGCGAGGCTGACACCAGACTGACCCCATCACTAGGCGAGGCTGACACCAGACTGACACCATCACGAGGCGAGACTGACACCGGACTGACCCCATCACGAGGTGAGGCTGACACCAGACTGACACCATCACGAGGCGAGACTGACACCGGACTGACCCCATCACGAGGTGAGGCTGACACCAGACTGACACCATCATGATGTGAGGCTGACATCAGACTGACCCCATCACGAGGCGAGACTGACACCGGACTGACCCCATCACGAGGTGAGGCTGACACCAGACTGACACCATCATGATGTGAGGCTGACACCAGACTGACCCCATCACGAGGTGAGGCTGACACCAGACTGACCCCATCACGAGGCGAGGCTGACACCAGACTGACCCCATCATGAGGCGAGGCTGACACCAGACTGACACCATCATGATGTGAGACTGACACCAGACTGACCCCATCCTGAGGCGAGGCTGACACCAGACTGACACCATCATGATGTGAGGCTGAACCCAGACTGACCTCATCACGAGGCGAGACTGACACCAGACTGACCCCATCACGAGGCGAGACTGACACCAGACTGACCCCATCATGAGGCGAGGCTGACACCAGACTGACACCATCACGAGGCGAGGCTGACACCAGACTGACACCATCACGAGGCGATGCTGACACCAGACTGACCCTATCACTAGGCGTGGCTGACACCAGCCTGACACCATCATGATGTGAGGCTGACACCAGACTGACCCCATCACGTGGAGAGGCTGACACCAGACTGACCCCATCACGAGGCGAGGCTGACACCAGACTGACCCCATCATGAGGCGAGGCTGACACCAGACTGACCCCATCACGAGGCGAGGCTGACACCAGACTGACCCCATCACGAGGCGAGGCTAACACCAGACTGACACCATCATGATGTGAGGCTGACACCAGACTGACCCCATCACGAGGTGAGGCTGACACCAGACTGTCCCCATCACGAGGTGAGGCTGACACCAGACTGACCCCATCACGAGGCGAGGCTGACACCAGACTGACACCATCATGATGTGAGGCTGACACCAGACTGACCCCATCACGAGGCAAGGCTGACACCAGACTGACACCATCATGATGTGAGGCTGACACCAGATTGACCTCATCACGAGGCGAGGCTGACACCAGACTGACCCCATCACGAGGCGAGGCTGACACCAGACTGACACCATCACGAGGCAATGCTGACACCAGACTGACCCCATCACGAGGCGAGACTGACACCAGACTGACCCCATCACGAGGCGAGGCTGACACCAGACTGACTCCATCACGGGGCGAGGCTGATACCAGACTGACCCCATCACGAAGCGAGACTGACACCAGACTGACCCCATCACGAGGCGAGACTGACACCAGACTGACCCCATCATGATGTGAGGCTGACACCAGACTGACCCCATCACGAGGCGAGGCTGACACCTGACTGACACCATCACGAGGCGATGCTGACACCAGACTGACACCATCATGATATGAGGCTGACACCAGACTGACCCATCAAGAGGCGAGACTGACACCAGACTGACCCCATCACGAGGCGAGACTGACACCAGACTGACACCGTCACGAGGCGGAGACTGACACTAGACTGACCCCATCACGAGGCGAGGCTGACACCAGACTGACCCCATCACGAGGCGAGGCTGACACCAGACTGACCCCATCACGAGGCGGGGCTGACACCAGACTGACCCCATCATGATGTGAGGCTGACACCAGACTGACCCCATCACGAGGCGAGGCTGACACCAGACTGACCCCATCACGAGGCGAGACTGACACCGGACTGACCCCATCACGAGGTGAGGCTGACACCAGACTGACACCATCATGATGTGAGGCTGACACCAGACTGACCCCATCACGAGGCGAGGCTGACACCAGACTGACACCATCACGAGGCGATGCTGACACCAGACTGAAACCATCATGATGTGAGGCTGACACCAGACTGACCCCATCACGAGGCGAGACTGACACCAGACTGACCCCATCATGAGGCGAGACTGACACCAGAATGACCCCATCACGATGCGAGACTGACACCAGACTGACACCGTCACGAGGCGAGACTGACACCAGACTGACCCCCTCACAAGGCGAGGCTGACACCAGACTGACCCCATTACGAGGCGAGGCTGACACCAGACTGACCCCATCACGAGGCGGGGCTGACACCAGACTGACCCCATCACGAGGCGAGGCTGACACCAGACTGACACCATCACGAGGCGAGGCTGACACCAGACTGACCCCATCACTAGGCGAGGCTGACACCAGACTGACCCCATCACGAGGCGAGGCTGACACCAGACTGACCCCATCACGAGGCGAGGCTGACACCAGACTGACCCCATCACGAGGCGAGGCTGACACCAGACTGAAACCATCACGATGTGAGGCTGACACCAGACTTACCCCATCACGAGGCGAGGCTGACACCAGACTGACCCCATCACTAGGCGAGGCTGACACCAGACTGACCCCATCACGAGGCGAGGCTGACACCAGACTGACACCATCACGAGGCGAGGCTGACACCAGACTGACCCCATCATGATGTGAGGCTGACACTAGACTGACACCATCACTAGGCGAGACTGACACCAGACTGACCCCGTCACGAGGCGAGGCTGACACCAGACTGACCCCGTCACGGGGCGAGGCTGACACCAGACTGACCCCATCACGAGGCGAGGCTGACACCAGACTGACGCCATCACGAGGCGAGACTGACACAGGACTGAACCCATCACGGGGCGAGGCTGACACCAGACTGACCCCATCACGAGACGTGGCTGACACCAGACTGACCCCATCATGATGTGAGGCTGACACCAGACTGACCCCATCACTAGGCGAGGCTGACACCAGACTGACCCCATCACGAGGCGAGGCTGACACCAGACTGACCCCATCACGGGGCGAGGCTGACACCAGACTGACCCCGTCACGAGGCGAGGCTGACACCAGACTGACACCATCACAAGGCGAGGCTGACACCAGACTGACCCCATCATGATGTGAGGCTGACACTAGACTGACACCATCACTAGGCGAGACTGACACCAGACTGACCCCGTCACGAGGCGAGGCTGACACCAGACTGACCCCGTCACGGGGCGAGGCTGACACCAGACTGACCCCATCACGAGGCGAGGCTGACACCAGACTGACGCCATCACGAGGCGAGACTGACACAGGACTGAACCCATCACGGGGCGAGGCTGACACCAGACTGACCCCATCACGAGACGTGGCTGACACCAGACTGACCCCATCATGATGTGAGGCTGACACCAGACTGACCCCATCACTAGGCGAGGCTGACACCAGACTGACCCCATCACGAGGCGAGGCTGACACCAGACTGACCCCATCATGATGTGAGGCTGACACCAGACTGACCCCATCACTAGGCGAGGCTGACACCAGACTGACCCCATCACGAGGCAAGGCTGACACCAGACTGACCCCATCACGGGGCGAGGCTGACACCAGACTGACCCCATCACGAGACTAGACTGACACCAGACTGACCCCATCAAGAGGCGAGGCTGACACCAGACTGACCTCGTCACGAGGCAAGGCTGACACCAGACTGACCCCGTCACGAGGCGAGGCTGACACCAGACTGACCCAATCACGAGGCGAGGCTGACACCAGACTGACCCCATCACGAGGCGAGGCTGACACCAGACTGACACCATCATGATGTGAGGCTGACACCAGACTGACCCCATCACGAGGCTATGCTGACACCAGTCTTACCCAATCACGAGGCGAGGCTGACACCAGACTGACACCATCACAAGGCGAAGCTGACACCAGATTGACACCATCATGATGTGAGGCTGACATCAGACTGACCCCATCACGAGGCGAGACTGACACCGGACTGACCCCATCACGAGGTGAGGCTGACACCAGACTGACACCATCATGATGTGAGGCTGACACCAGACTGACCCCATCACGAGGTGAGGCTGACACCAGACTGACCCCATCACAAGGCGAGGCTGACACCAGACTGACCCCATCATGAGGCGAGGCTGACACCAGACTGACACCATCATGATGTGAGGCTGACACCAGACTGACCCCATCCTGAGGCGAGGCTGACACCAGACTGACACCATCATGATGTGAGGCTGAACCCAGACTGACCTCATCACGAGGCGAGACTGACACCAGACTGACCCCATCACGAGGCGAGACTGACACCAGACTGACCCCATCATGAGGCGAGGCTGACACCAGACTGACACCATCACGAGGCGAGGCTGATACCAGACTGACACCATCATGATGTGAGACTGACACCAGACTGACCCCATCACGAGGCGAGGCTGACACCAGACTGACACCATAATGATGTGAGGCTGACACCAGACTGACCCCATCACGTGGTGAGGCTGACACCAGACTGACCCCATCACGAGGCGAGGCTGACACCAGCCTGACACCATCGTGATGTGAGGCTGACACCAGACTGACCCCATCACGTGGTGAGGCTGACACCAGACTGACCCCATCACGAGGCGAGGCTGACACCAAACTGACCCCATCACGAGGCGAGGCTGACACCAGACTGACCCCATCACGAGGCGAGGCTGACACCAGACTGACCCCATCACGAGGCGAGGCTGACACCAGACTGACCCCATCACGAGGCGAGGCTGACACCAGACTGAAACCATCACGATGTGAGGCTTACACCAGACTTACCCCATCACGAGGCGAGACTGACACCAGACTGACCCCCTCACAAGGCAAGGCTGACACCAGACTGACCCCATTACGAGGCGAGGCTGACACCAGACTGACCCCATCACGAGGCGGGGCTGACACCAGACTGACCCCATCACGAGGCGAGGCTGACACCAGACTGACACCATCACGAGGCGAGGCTGACACCAGACTGACCCCATCACTAGGCGAGGCTGACACCAGACTGACCCCATCACGAGGCGAGGCTGACACCAGACTGACACCATCACGAGGCGAGGCTGACACCAGACTGACACCATCATGATGTGAGGCTGACATCAGACTGACCCCATCACGAGGCGAGACTGACACCGGACTGACCCCATCACGAGGTGAGGCTGACACCAGACTGACACCATCATGATGTGAGGCTGACACCAGACTGACCCCATCACTAGGTGAGGCTGACACCAGACTGACCCCATCACGAGGCGAGGCTGACACCAGACTGACCCCATCATGAGGCGAGGCTGACACCAGACTGACACCATCATGATGTGAGACTGACACCAGACTGACCCCATCCTGAGGCGAGGCTGACACCAGACTGACACCATCATGATGTGAGGCTGAACCCAGACTGACCTCATCACGAGGCGAGACTGACACCAGACTGACCCCATCACGAGGCGAGACTGACACCAGACTGACCCCATCATGAGGCGAGGCTGAAACCAGACTGACACCATCACGAGGCGAGGCTGACACCAGACTGACACCATCACGAGGCGATGCTGACACCAGACTGACCCTATCACTAGGCGTGGCTGACACCAGCCTGACACCATCATGATGTGAGGCTGACACCAGACTGACCCCATCATGTGGAGAGGCTGACACCAGACTGACCCCATCACGAGGCGAGGCTGACACCAGACTGACCCAATCACGAGGCGAGGTTGACACCAGACTGACCCCATCACGAGGCGAGGCTGACACCAGACTGACCCCATCACGAGGCGAGGCTAACACCAGACTGACACCATCATGATGTGAGGCTGACACCAGACTGACCCCATCACGAGGTGAGGCTGACACCAGACTGACCCCATCACGAGGTGAGGCTGACACCAGACTGACCCCATCACGAGGCGAGGCTGACACCAGACTGACACCATCATGATGTGAGGCTGACACCAGACTGACCCCATCACGAGGCAAGGCTGACACCAGACTGACACCATCATGATGTGAGGCTGACACCAGACTGACCTCATCACGAGGCGAGGCTGACACCAGACTGACCCCATCACGAGGCGAGGCTGACACCAGACTGACACCATCACGAGGCAATGCTGACACCAGACTGACCCCATCACGAGGCGAGACTGACACCAGACTGACCCCATCACGAGGCGAGGCTGACACCAGACTGACTCCATCACGGGGCGAGGCTGATACCAGACTGACCCCATCACGAAGCGAGACTGACACCAGACTGACCCCATCACGAGGCGAGACTGACACCAGACTGACCCCATCATGATGTGAGGCTGACACCAGACTGACCCCATCACGAGGCGAGGCTGACACCTGACTGACACCATCACGAGGCGATGCTGACACCAGACTGACACCATCATGATGTGAGGCTGACACCAGACTGACCCCATCAAGAGGCGAGACTGACACCAGACTGACCCCATCACGAGGCGAGACTGACACCAGACTGACACCGTCACGAGGCGAGACTGACACTAGACTGACCCCATCACGAGGCGAGGCTGACACCAGACTGACCCCATCACGAGGCGAGGCTGACACCAGACTGACCCCATCACGAGGCGGGGCTGACACCAGACTGACCCCATCATGATGTGAGGCTGACACCAGACTGACCCCATCACGAGGCGAGGCTGACACCAGACTGACCCCATCACGAGGCGAGACTGACACCGGACTGACCCCATCACGAGGTGAGGCTGACACCAGACTGACACCATCACGATGTGAGGCTGACACCAGACTGACCCCATCACGAGGCGAGGCTGACACCAGACTGACACCATCACGAGGCGATGCTGACACCAGACTGACACCATCATGATGTGAGGCTGACACCAGACTGACCCCATCACGAGGCGAGACTGACACCAGACTGACCCCATCATGAGGCGAGACTGACACCAGACTGACCCCATCACGATGCGAGACTGACACCAGACTGACACCGTCACGAGGCGAGACTGACACCAGACTGACCCCCTCACAAGGCGAGGCTGACACCAGACTGACCCCATTACGAGGCGAGGCTGACACCAGACTGACCCCATCACGAGGCGGGGCTGACACCAGACTGACCCCATCACGAGGCGAGGCTGACACCAGACTGACACCATCACGAGGCGAGGCTGACACCAGACTGACCCCATCACTAGGCGAGGCTGACACCAGACTGACCCCATCACGAGGCGAGGCTGACACCAGACTGACCCCATCACGAGGCGAGGCTGACACCAGACTGACCCCATCACGAGGCGAGGCTGACACCAGACTGAAACCATCACGATGTGAGGCTGACACCAGACTTACCCCATCACGAGTCGAGGCTGACACCAGACTGACCCCATCACGAGGCGAGGCTGACACCAGACTGACCCCATCATGATGTGAGGCTGACACCAGACTGACCCCATCACTAGGCGAGGCTGACACCAGACTGACCCCATCACGAGGCAAGGCTGACACCAGACTGACCCCATCACGGGGCGAGGCTGACACCAGACTGACCCCATCACGAGACTAGACTGACACCAGACTGACCCCATCAAGAGGCGAGGCTGACACCAGACTGACCTCGTCACGAGGCAAGGCTGACACCAGACTGACCCCGTCACGAGGCGAGGCTGACACCAGACTGACCCAATCACGAGGCGAGACTGACACCGGACTGACCCCATCACGAGGCGAGGCTGACACCAGACTGACACCATCATGATGTGAGGCTGACACCAGACTGACCCCATCACGAGGCGATGCTGACACCAGTCTTACCCAATCACGAGGCGAGGCTGACACCAGACTGACACCATCACAAGGCGAAGCTGACACCAGATTGACACCATCATGATGTGAGGCTGACACCAGACTGACCCCGTCACGGAGCGAATCTGACACCAGACTGACCCTATCACGAGGCGAGGCTTACACCAGACTGACCCCATCACGAGGCGAGGTTGACACCAGACTGACACTATTACGATGTGAGGCTGACACCAGACTGACACCATCATGATGTGAGGCTGACATCAGACTGACCCCATCACGAGGCGAGACTGACACCGGACTGACCCCATCACGAGGTGAGGCTGACACCAGACTGACACCATCATGATGTGAGGCTGACACCAGACTGACCCCATCACGAGGTGAGGCTGACACCAGACTGACCCCATCACGAGGCGAGGCTGACACCAGACTGACCCCATCATGAGGCGAGGCTGACACCAGACTGACACCATCATGATGTGATGCTGACACCAGACTGACCCCATCCTGAGGCGAGGCTGACACCAGACTGACACCATCATGATGTGAGGCTGAACCCAGACTGACCTCATCACGAGGCGAGACTGACACCAGACTGACCCCATCACGAGGCGAGACTGACACCAGACTGACCCCATCATGAGGCGAGGCTGACACCAGACTGACACCATCACGAGGCGAGGCTGATACCAGACTGAAACCATCATGATGTGAGACTGACACCAGACTGACACCATAATGATGTGAGGCTGACACCAGACTGACCCCATCACGTGGTGAGGCTGACACCAGACTGACCCCATCACGAGGCGAGGCTGACACCAGCCTGACACCATCGTGATGTGAGGCTGACACCAGACTGACCCCATCACGTGGTGAGGCTGACACCAGACTGACCCCATCACGAGGCGAGGCTGACACCAAACTGACCCCATCACGAGGCGAGGCTGACACCAGACTGACCCCATCACAAGGCGAGGCTGACACCAGACTGACCCCATCACGAGGCGAGGCTGACACCAGACTGACCCCATCACGAGGCGAGGCTGACACCAGACTGAAACCATCACGATGTGAGGCTGACACCAGACTTACCCCATCACGAGTCGAGGCTGACACCAGACTGACCCCATCACGAGGCGTGGCTGACACCAGACTGACACCATCACGAGGCGAGGCTGACACCAGTCTGACCCCATCACGAGGCGAGGCTGACACCAGACTGACCCCATCACGAAGCGAGGCTGACACCAGACTGACCCCATCACGAGGCGAGGCTGACACCAGACTGACCCCATCACAAGGCGAGGCTGACACCAGACTGACACCATCACGATGTGAGGCTGACACCAGACTGACCCCATCACGAGGCGAGGCTGACACCAGACTGACACCATCACGAGGCGATGCTGACACCAGACTGACACCATCATGATGTGAGGCTGACACCAGACTGACCCCATCACGAGGCGAGACTGACACCAGACTGACCCCATCACGAGGCGAGGCTGACACCAGACTGACTCCATCACGGGGCGAGGCTGATACCAGACTGACCCCATCACGAAGCGAGACTGACACCAGACTGACCCCATCACGAGGCGAGACTGACACCAGACTGACCCCATCATGATGTGAGGCTGACACCAGACTGACCCCATCACGAGGCGAGGCTGACACCTGACTGACACCATCACGAGGCGATGCTGACACCAGACTGACACCATCATGATGTGAGGCTGACACCAGACTGACCCCATCAAGAGGCGAGACTGACACCAGACTGACCCCATCACGAGGCGAGACTGACACCAGACTGACACCGTCACGAGGCGAGACTGACACTAGACTGACCCCATCACGAGGCGAGGCTGACACCAGACTGACCCCATCACGAGGCGAGGCTGACACCAGACTGACCCCATCACGAGGCGGGGCTGACACCAGACTGACCCCATCATGATGTGAGGCTGACACCAGACTGACCCCATCACGATGCGAGACTGACACCAGACTGACACCGTCACGAGGCGAGACTGACACCAGACTGACCCCCTCACAAGGCGAGGCTGACACCAGACTGACCCCATTACGAGGCGAGGCTGACACCAGACTGACCCCATCACGAGGCGGGGCTGACACCAGACTGACCCCATCACGAGGCGAGGCTGACACCAGACTGACACCATCATGAGGCGAGGCTGACACCAGACTGACCCCATCACTAGGCGAGGCTGACACCAGACTGACCCCATCACGAGGCGAGGCTGACACCAGACTGACCCCATCACGAGGCGAGGCTGACACCAGACTGACCCCATCACGAGGCGAGGCTGACACCAGACTGAAACCATCACGATGTGAGGCTGACACCAGACTTACCCCATCACGAGTCGAGGCTGACACCAGACTGACCCCATCACGAGGCGAGGCTGACACCAGACTGACCCCATCATGATGTGAGGCTGACACCAGACTGACCCCATCACTAGGCGAGGCTGACACCAGACTGACCCCATCACGAGGCAAGGCTGACACCAGACTGACCCCATCACGGGGCGAGGCTGACACCAGACTGACCCCATCACGAGACTAGACTGACACCAGACTGACCCCATCAAGAGGCGAGGCTGACACCAGACTGACCTCGTCACGAGGCAAGGCTGACACCAGACTGACCCCGTCACGAGGCGAGGCTGACACCAGACTGACCCAATCACGAGGCGAGACTGACACCGGACTGACCCCTTCACGAGGCGAGGCTGACACCAGACTGACACCATCATGATGTGAGGCTGACACCAGACTGACCCCATCACGAGGCGATGCTGACACCAGTCTTACCCAATCACGAGGCGAGGCTGACACCAGACTGACACCATCACAAGGCGAAGCTGACACCAGATTGACACCATCATGATGTGAGGCTGACACCAGACTGACCCCGTCACGGAGCGAATCTGACACCAGACTGACCCTATCACGAGGCGAGGCTTACACCAGACTGACCCCATCACGAGGCGAGGTTGACACCAGACTGACACTATTACGATGTGAGGCTGACACCAGACTGACACCATCATGATGTGAGGCTGACATCAGACTGACCCCATCACGAGGCGAGACTGACACCGGACTGACCCCATCACGAGGTGAGGCTGACACCAGACTGACACCATCATGATGTGAGGCTGACACCAGACTGACCCCATCACGAGGTGAGGCTGACACCAGACTGACCCCATCACGAGGCGAGGCTGACACCAGACTGACCCCATCATGAGGCGAGGCTGACACCAGACTGACACCATCATGATGTGATGCTGACACCAGACTGACCCCATCCTGAGGCGAGGCTGACACCAGACTGACACCATCATGATGTGAGGCTGAACCCAGACTGACCTCATCACGAGGCGAGACTGACACCAGACTGACCGCATCACGAGGCGAGACTGACACCAGACTGACCCCATCATGAGGCGAGGCTGACACCAGACTGACACCATCACGAGGCGAGGCTGATACCAGACTGACACCATCATGATGTGAGACTGACACCAGACTAACCCCATCACGAGGCGAGGCTGACACCAGACTGACACCATAATGATGTGAGGCTGACACCAGACTGACCCCATCACGTGGTGAGGCTGACACCAGACTGACCCCATCACGAGGCGAGGCTGACACCAGCCTGACACCATCGTGATGTGAGGCTGACACCAGACTGACCCCATCACGTGGTGAGGCTGACACCAGACTGACCCCATCACGAGGCGAGGCTGACACCAAACTGACCCCATCACGAGGCGAGGCTGACACCAGACTGACCCCATCACAAGGCGAGGCTGACACCAGACTGACCCCATCACGAGGCGAGGCTGACACCAGACTGACCCCATCACGAGGCGAGGCTGACACCAGACTGAAACCATCACGATGTGAGGCTGACACCAGACTTACCCCATCACGAGTCGAGGCTGACACCAGACTGACCCCATCACGAGGCGTGGCTGACACCAGACTGACACCATCACGAGGCGAGGCTGACACCAGTCTGACCCCATCACGAGGCGAGGCTGACACCAGACTGACCCCATCACGAAGCGAGGCTGACACCAGACTGACCCCATCACGAGGCGAGGCTGACACCAGACTGACCCCATCACAAGGCGAGGCTGACACCAGACTGACACCATCACGATGTGAGGCTGACACCAGACTGACCCCATCACGAGGCGAGGCTGACACCAGACTGACACCATCACGAGGCGATGCTGACACCAGACTGACACCATCATGATGTGAGGCTGACACCAGACTGACCCCATCACGAGGCGAGACTGACACCAGACTGACCCCATCACGAGGCGAGGCTGACACCAGACTGACTCCATCACGGGGCGAGGCTGATACCAGACTGACCCCATCACGAAGCGAGACTGACACCAGACTGACCCCATCACGAGGCGAGACTGACACCAGACTGACCCCATCATGATGTGAGGCTGACACCAGACTGACCCCATCACGAGGCGAGGCTGACACCTGACTGACACCATCACGAGGCGATGCTGACACCAGACTGACACCATCATGATGTGAGGCTGACACCAGACTGACCCCATCAAGAGGCGAGACTGACACCAGACTGACCCCATCACGAGGCGAGACTGACACCAGACTGACACCGTCACGAGGCGAGACTGACACTAGACTGACCCCATCACGAGGCGAGGCTGACACCAGACTGACCCCATCACGAGGCGAGGCTGACACCAGACTGACCCCATCACGAGGCGGGGCTGACACCAGACTGACCCCATCATGATGTGAGGCTGACACCAGACTGACCCCATCACGAGGCGAGGCTGACACCAGACTGACCCCATCACGAGGCGAGACTGACACCGGACTGACCCCATCACGAGGTGAGGCTGACACCAGACTGACACCATCACGATGTGAGGCTGACACCAGACTGACCCCATCACGAGGCGAGGCTGACACCAGACTGACACCATCACGAGGCGATGCTGACACCAGACTGACACCATCATGATGTGAGGCTGACACCAGACTGACCCCATCACGAGGCGAGACTGACACCAGACTGACCCCATCATGAGGCGAGACTGACACCAGACTGACCCCATCACGATGCGAGACTGACACCAGACTGACACCGTCACGAGGCGAGACTGACACCAGACTGACCCCCTCACAAGGCGAGGCTGACACCAGACTGACCCCATTACGAGGCGAGGCTGACACCAGACTGACCCCATCACGAGGCGGGGCTGACACCAGACTGACCCCATCACGAGGCGAGGCTGACACCAGACTGACACCATCACGAGGCGAGGCTGACACCAGACTGACCCCATCACTAGGCGAGGCTGACACCAGACTGACCCCATCACGAGGCGAGGCTGACACCAGACTGACCCCATCACGAGGCGAGGCTGACACCAGACTGACCCCATCACGAGGCGAGGCTGACACCAGACTGAAACCATCACGATGTGAGGCTGACACCAGACTTACCCCATCACGAGTCGAGGCTGACACCAGACTGACCCCATCACGAGGCGAGGCTGACACCAGACTGACCCCATCATGATGTGAGGCTGACACCAGACTGACCCCATCACTAGGCGAGGCTGACACCAGACTGACCCCATCACGAGGCAAGGCTGACACCAGACTGACCCCATCACGGGGCGAGGCTGACACCAGACTGACCCCATCACGAGACTAGACTGACACCAGACTGACCCCATCAAGAGGCGAGGCTGACACCAGACTGACCTCGTCACGAGGCAAGGCTGACACCAGACTGACCCCGTCACGAGGCGAGGCTGACACCAGACTGACCCAATCACGAGGCGAGACTGACACCGGACTGACCCCATCACGAGACGAGGCTGACACCAGACTGACACCATCATGATGTGAGGCTGACACCAGACTGACCCCATCACGAGGCGATGCTGACACCAGTCTTACCCAATCACGAGGCGAGGCTGACACCAGACTGACACCATCACAAGGCGAAGCTGACACCAGATTGACACCATCATGATGTGAGGCTGACACCAGACTGACCCCGTCACGGAGCGAATCTGACACCAGACTGACCCTATCACGAGGCGAGGCTTACACCAGACTGACCCCATCACGAGGCGAGGTTGACACCAGACTGACACTATTACGATGTGAGGCTGACACCAGACTGACACCATCATGATGTGAGGCTGACATCAGACTGACCCCATCACGAGGCGAGACTGACACCGGACTGACCCCATCACGAGGTGAGGCTGACACCAGACTGACACCATCATGATGTGAGGCTGACACCAGACTGACCCCATCACGAGGTGAGGCTGACACCAGACTGACCCCATCACGAGGCGAGGCTGACACCAGACTGACCCCATCATGAGGCGAGGCTGACACCAGACTGACACCATCATGATGTGATGCTGACACCAGACTGACCCCATCCTGAGGCGAGGCTGACACCAGACTGACACCATCATGATGTGAGGCTGAACCCAGACTGACCTCATCACGAGGCGAGACTGACACCAGACTGACCCCATCACGAGGCGAGACTGACACCAGACTGACCCCATCATGAGGCGAGGCTGACACCAGACTGACACCATCACGAGGCGAGGCTGATACCAGACTGACACCATCATGATGTGAGACTGACACCAGACTGACCCCATCACGAGGCGAGGCTGACACCAGACTGACACCATAATGATGTGAGGCTGACACCAGACTGACCCCATCACGTGGTGAGGCTGACACCAGACTGACCCCATCACGAGGCGAGGCTGACACCAGCCTGACACCATCGTGATGTGAGGCTGACACCAGACTGACCCCATCACGTGGTGAGGCTGACACCAGACTGACCCCATCACGAGGCGAGGCTGACACCAAACTGACCCCATCACGAGGCGAGGCTGACACCAGACTGACCCCATCACAAGGCGAGGCTGACACCAGACTGACCCCATCACGAGGCGAGGCTGACACCAGACTGACCCCATCACGAGGCGAGGCTGACACCAGACTGAAACCATCACGATGTGAGGCTGACACCAGACTTACCCCATCACGAGTCGAGGCTGACACCAGACTGACCCCATCACGAGGCGTGGCTGACACCAGACTGACACCATCACGAGGCGAGGCTGACACCAGTCTGACCCCATCACGAGGCGAGGCTGACACCAGACTGACCCCATCACGAAGCGAGGCTGACACCAGACTGACCCCATCACGAGGCGAGGCTGACACCAGACTGACCCCATCACAAGGCGAGGCTGACACCAGACTGACCCCATCACGAGGCGAGGATGACACCAGACTGACCCCATCACGAGTAGAGACTGACACCAGACTGACACCATCACGAGGCGAGGCTTACACCAGACTGACACCATCATGATGTGAGGCTGACACCAGACTGACCTCATCACGAGGCGAGGCTAACACCAGACTGACCCCATCACTAGGCGAGGCTGACACCAGACTGACCCCATCACGAGGCGAGGCTGACACCAGACTGACACCATCACGAGACGTGGCTGACACCAGACTGACCCCATTATGATGTGAGGCTGACACCAGACTGACCCCATCACTAGGCGAGGCTGACACCAGACTGACCCCATCACGAGGCGAGGCTGACACCAGACTGACCCCATCATGATGTGAGGCTGACACCAGACTGACCACATCACTAGGCGAGGCTGACACCAGACTGACCCCATCACGAGTCGAGGCTGACACCAGACTGACCCCATCACGAGGCGAGGCTGACACCAGACTGACACCATCACGAGTAGAGACTGACACCAGACTGTCACCATCATGATGTGAGGCTGACACCAGACTGACCCCATCACTAGGCGAGGCTGACACCAGACTGACCCCATAACGAGGCGAGGCTGACACCAGACTGACACCATCACGAGGCGAGGCTGACACCAGACTGACCCCATCATGATCTGAGGCTGACACTAGACTGACACCATCACTAGGCGAGACTGACACCAGACTGACCCAGTCACGAGGCGAGGCTGACACCAGACTGACCCCGTCATGGGGCGAGGCTGACACCAGACTGACCCCATCACGAGGCGAGGCTGACACCAGACTGACGCCATCACGAGGCGAGACTGACACAGGACTGACCCCATCACGGGGCGAGGCTGACACCAGACTGACCCCATCACGAGGCGAGGCTGACACCAGACTGACACCATCACGAGACGTGGCTGACACCAGACTGACCCCATCATGATGTGAGGCTGACACCAGACTGACCCCATCACTAGGCGAGGCTGACACCAGACTGACCCCATCACGAGGCGAGGCTGACACCAGACTGACCCCATCATGATGTGAGGCTGACACCAGACTGACCACATCACTAGGCGAGGCTGACACCAGACTGACCCCATCACGAGGCGAGGCTGACACCAGACTGACACCATCACGAGGCGTGGCTGACACCAGACTGACCCCATCACGAGGCGAGGCTGATACCAGACTGACACCATCATGATGTGAAACTGACACCAGACTGACCCCATCACGAGGCGAGGCTGACACCAGACTGACACCATAATGATGTGAGGCTGACACCAGACTGACCCCATCACGTGGTGAGGCTGACACCAGACTGACCCATTCACGAGGCGAGGCTGACACCAGCCTGACACCATCATGATGTGAGGCTGACACCAGACTGACCCCATCACGTGGTGAGGCTGACACCAGACTGACCCCATCACGAGGCGAGGCTGACACCAAACTGACCCCATCAAGAGGCGAGGCTGACACCAGACTGACCCCATCACGAGGCGAGGCTAACACCAAACTGACCCCATCAAGAGGCGAGGCTGACACCAGACTGACCCCATCACGAGTCGAGGCTGACACCAGACTGACCCCATCACGAGGCGAGGCTGACACCAGACTGACACCATCACGAGTAGAGACTGACACCAGACTGACACCATCACGAGGCGAGGCTGACACCAGACTGACACCATCATGATGTGAGGCTGACACCAGACTGACCTCATCACGAGGCGAGGCTAACACCAGACTGACCCTATCACGAGGCGAGGCTGACACCAGACTGTCACCATCATGATGTGAGGCTGACACCAGACTGACCCCATCACTAGGCGAGGCTGACACCAGACTGACCCCATAACGAGGCGAGGCTGACACCAGACTGACACCATCACGAGGCGAGGCTGACACCAGACTGACCCCATCATGATGTGAGGCTGACACTAGACTGACACCATCACTAGGCGAGACTGACACCAGACTGACCCCGTCACGAGGCGAGGCTGACACCAGACTGACCCCGTCACGGGGCGAGGCTGACACCAGACTGACCCCATCACGAGGCGAGGCTGACACCAGACTGACGCCATCACGATGCGAGACTGACAAAGGACTGACCCCATCACGGGGCGAGGCTGACACCAGACTGACCCCATCATGATGTGAGGCTGACACCAGACTGACCACATCACTAGGCGAGGCTGACACCAGACTGACCTCATCACGAGGCGAGGCTGACACCAAACTGACACCATCACGAGGCGAGGCTGACACCAGTCTGACCCCATCACGAGGCGAGGCTGACACCAGACTGACCCCATCACTAGGCGAGGCTGACACCAGACTGACCCCATCACTAGGCGAGGCTGACACCAGACTGACCCCATCACGAGGCGAGGCTGACACCAGACTGACCCCATCACGAAGCGAGGCTGACACCAGACTGACCCCATCACGAGGCGAGGCTGACACCAGACTGACCCCATCACGAAGCGAGGCTGACACCAGACTGACACCATCACAAGGCGAAGCTGACACAAGATTGACACCATCATGATGTGAGGCTGACACCAGACTGACCCCGTCACGGGGCGAGGCTGACACCAGACTGACCCCATCACGGGGCGAGGCTGACACCAGACTGACCCCATCACTAGGCGAGGCTGACACCAGACTGACCCCATAACGAGGCGAGGCTGACACCAGACTGACACCATCACGAGGCGAGGCTGACACCAGACTGACCCCATCATGATCTGAGGCTGACACTAGACTGACACCATCACTAGGCGAGACTGACACCAGACTGACCCCGTCACGAGGCGAGGCTGACACCAGACTGACCCCGTCATGGGGCGAGGCTGACACCAGACTGACCCCATCACGAGGCGAGGCTGACACCAGACTGACGCCATCACGAGGCGAGACTGACACAGGACTGACCCCATCACGGGGCGAGGCTGACACCAGACTGACCCCATCACGAGGCGAGGCTGACACCAGACTGACACCATCACGAGACGTGGCTGACACCAGACTGACCCCATCATGATGTGAGGCTGACACCAGACTGACCCCATCACTAGGCGAGGCTGACACCAGACTGACCCCATCACGAGGCGAGGCTGACACCAGACTGACCCCATCATGATGTGAGGCTGACACCAGACTGACCACATCACTAGGCGAGGCTGACACCAGACTGACCCCATCACGAGGCGAGGCTGACACCAGACTGACACCATCACGAGGCGTGGCTGACACCAGACTGACCCCATCACGAGGCGAGGCTGATACCAGACTGACACCATCATGATGTGAAACTGACACCAGACTGACCCCATCACGAGGCGAGGCTGACACCAGACTGACACCATAATGATGTGAGGCTGACACCAGACTGACCCCATCACGTGGTGAGGCTGACACCAGACTGACCCATTCACGAGGCGAGGCTGACACCAGCCTGACACCATCATGATGTGAGGCTGACACCAGACTGACCCCATCACGTGGTGAGGCTGACACCAGACTGACCCCATCACGAGGCGAGGCTGACACCAAACTGACCCCATCAAGAGGCGAGGCTGACACCAGACTGACCCCATCACGAGGCGAGGCTAACACCAAACTGACCCCATCAAGAGGCGAGGCTGACACCAGACTGACCCCATCACGAGTCGAGGCTGACACCAGACTGACCCCATCACGAGGCGAGGCTGACACCAGACTGACACCATCACGAGTAGAGACTGACACCAGACTGACACCATTACGAGGCGAGGCTGACACCAGACTGACACCATCATGATGTGAGGCTGACACCAGACTGACCTCATCACGAGGCGAGGCTAACACCAGACTGACCCTATCACGAGGCGAGGCTGACACCAGACTGTCACCATCATGATGTGAGGCTGACACCAGACTGACCCCATCACTAGGCGAGGCTGACACCAGACTGACCCCATAACGAGGCGAGGCTGACACCAGACTGACACCATCACGAGGCGAGGCTGACACCAGACTGACCCCATCATGATGTGAGGCTGACACTAGACTGACACCATCACTAGGCGAGACTGACACCAGACTGACCCCGTCACGAGGCGAGGCTGACACCAGACTGACCCCGTCACGGGGCGAGGCTGACACCAGACTGACCCCATCACGAGGCGAGGCTGACACCAGACTGACGCCATCACGATGCGAGACTGACAAAGGACTGACCCCATCACGGGGCGAGGCTGACACCAGACTGACCCCATCATGATGTGAGGCTGACACCAGACTGACCACATCACTAGGCGAGGCTGACACCAGACTGACCTCATCACGAGGCGAGGCTGACACCAAACTGACACCATCACGAGGCGAGGCTGACACCAGTCTGACCCCATCACGAGGCGAGGCTGACACCAGACTGACCCCATCACTAGGCGAGGCTGACACCAGACTGACCCCATCACTAGGCGAGGCTGACACCAGACTGACCCCATCACGAGGCGAGGCTGACACCAGACTGACCCCATCACGAAGCGAGGCTGACACCAGACTGACCCCATCACGAGGCGAGGCTGACACCAGACTGACCCCATCACGAAGCGAGGCTGACACCAGACTGACACCATCACAAGGCGAAGCTGACACAAGATTGACACCATCATGATGTGAGGCTGACACCAGACTGACCCCGTCACGGGGCGAGGCTGACACCAGACTGACCCCATCACGGGGCGAGGCTGACACCAGACTGACCCCATCACGAGGCGAGGCTAACACCAAACTGACCCCATCAAGAGGCGAGGCTGACACCAGACTGACCCCATCACGAGTCGAGGCTGACACCAGACTGACCCCATCACGAGGCGAGGCTGACACCAGACTGACACCATCACGAGTAGAGACTGACACCAGACTGACACCATCACGAGGCGAGGCTGACACCAGACTGACACCATCATGATGTGAGGCTGACACCAGACTGACCTCATCACGAGGCGAGGCTAACACCAGACTGACCCTATCACGAGGCGAGGCTGACACCAGACTGTCACCATCATGATGTGAGGCTGACACCAGACTGACCCCATCACTAGGCGAGGCTGACACCAGACTGACCCCATAACGAGGCGAGGCTGACACCAGACTGACACCATCACGAGGCGAGGCTGACACCAGACTGACCCCATCATGATGTGAGGCTGACACTAGACTGACACCATCACTAGGCGAGACTGACACCAGACTGACCCCGTCACGAGGCGAGGCTGACACCAGACTGACCCCGTCACGGGGCGAGGCTGACACCAGACTGACCCCATCACGAGGCGAGGCTGACACCAGACTGACGCCATCACGATGCGAGACTGACAAAGGACTGACCCCATCACGGGGCGAGGCTGACACCAGACTGACCCCATCATGATGTGAGGCTGACACCAGACTGACCACATCACTAGGCGAGGCTGACACCAGACTGACCTCATCACGAGGCGAGGCTGACACCAAACTGACACCATCACGAGGCGAGGCTGACACCAGTCTGACCCCATCACGAGGCGAGGCTGACACCAGACTGACCCCATCACTAGGCGAGGCTGACACCAGACTGACCCCATCACTAGGCGAGGCTGACACCAGACTGACCCCATCACGAGGCGAGGCTGACACCAGACTGACCCCATCACGAAGCGAGGCTGACACCAGACTGACCCCATCACGAGGCGAGGCTGACACCAGACTGACCCCATCACGAAGCGAGGCTGACACCAGACTGACACCATCACAAGGCGAAGCTGACACAAGATTGACACCATCATGATGTGAGGCTGACACCAGACTGACCCCGTCACGGGGCGAGGCTGACACCAGACTGACCCCATCACGGGGCGAGGCTGACACCAGACTGACCCCATCAAGAGGCGAGGCTGACACCAGACTGACCCCATCACGAGGCGAGGCTGACACCAGACTGACCCCATCACGAGGCGAGACTGACACAGGACTGAACCCATCATGATGTGAGGCTGACACCAGACTGACCCCATCACTAGGCGAGGCTGACACCAGACTGACCCCATCACGAGGCGAGGCTGACACCAGACTGACCCCATCATGATGTGAGGCTGACACCAGACTGACCACATCACTAGGCGAGGCTGACACCAGACTGAACCCATCACGAGGCGAGGCTGACACCAGACTGACACCATCACGAGGCGAGGCTGACACCAGTCTGACCCCATCACGAGGCTTGGCTGACACCAGACTGACCCCATCACTAGGCGAGGCTGACACCAGACTGACCCCATCACTAGGCGAGGCTGACACCAGACTGACCCCATCACGAGGCAAGGCTGACACCAGACTGACCCCATCACGAGGCGAGGCTGACACCAGACTGACCCCATCACGAAGCGAGGCTGACACCAGACTGACACCATCACGAGGCGAAGCTGACACAAGATTGACACCATCATGATGTGAGGCTGACACCAGACTGACCCCGTCACGGGGCGAGGCTGACACCAGACTGACCCCATCACGGGGCGAGGCTGACACCAGACTGACCCCATCACGAGACGAGACTGACACCAGACTGACCCCATCAAGAGGCGAGGCTGACACCAGACTGACGCCATCACGAGGCGAGACTGACACAGGACTGAACCCATCACGGAGCGAGGCTGACACCAGACTGACCCCATCACGAGGCGAGGCTGACACCAGACTGACACCATCACGAGACGTGGCTGACACCAGACTGACCCCATCATGATGTGAGGCTGACACCAGACTGACCCCATCACTAGGCGAGGCTGACACCAGACTGACCCCATCACTAGGCGAGGCTGACACCAGACTGACCCCATCAAGAGGCGAGGCTGACACCAGACTGACGCCATCACGAGGCGAGACTGACACAGGACTGAACCCATCACGGGGCGAGGCTGACACCAGACTGACCCCATCACGAGGCGAGGCTGACACCAGACTGACAACATCACGAGACGTGGCTGACACCAGACTGACCCCATCATGATGTGAGGCTGACACCAGACTGACCCCATCACTAGGCGAGGCTGACACCAGACTGACCCCATCACGAGGCGAGGCTGACACCAGACTGACCCCATCATGATGTGAGGCTGACACCAGACTGACCACATCACTAGGCGAGGCTGACACCAGACTGACCCCATCACGAGGCGAGGCTGACACCAGACTGACACCATCACGAGGCGAGGCTGACACCAGTCTGACCCCATCATGAGGCGAGGCTGACACCAGACTGACACCATCATGATGTGAGACTGACACCAGACTGACCCCATCCTGAGGCGTGGCTGACACCAGACTGACCCCATCATGATGTGAGGCTGACACCAGACTGACCCCATCACTAGGCGAGGCTGACACCAGACTGACCCCATCACGAGGCGAGGCTGACACCAGACTGACCCCATCACTAGGCGAGGCTGACACCAGACTGACCCCATCACTAGGCGAGGCTGACACCAGACTGACCCCATCACGAGGCGAGGCTGACAGCAGACTGACCCCATCACGAAGCGAGGCTGACACCAGACTGACCCCATCACGAGACGAGACTGACACCAGACTGACCCCATCAAGAGGCTAGGCTGACACCAGACTGACCCCATCACGAGGCAAGGCTGACACCAGACTGACCCAATCACAAGGCGAGGCTGACACCAGACTGACACCATCACGAGGCGAGGCTGACACCAGACTGACCCCATCACGAGGCGAGACTGACACCGGACTGACCCCATCACGAGGCGAGGCTGACACCAGACTGACACCATCATGATGTGAGGCTGACACCAGACTGACCCCATCACGAGGTGAGGCTGACACCAGACTGACTCCATCACGAAGCGAGGCTGACACCAGACTTACCCCATCACGGGGCGAGGCTGACACCAGACTGACCCCATCAAGAGGCGAGGCTGACACCAGACTGACCCCGTCATGTTGTGAGACTGACACCAGACTGACCCCGTCACGGGGCGAGGCTGACACCAGACTGACCCCATCACGGGGCGAGGCTGACACCAGACTGACCCCATCAAGAGGCGAGGCTGACACCAGACTGACCCCATCACGAGGCGAGGCTGACACCAGACTGACCCCATCACGAGGCGAGGCTGACACCAGACTGACGCCATCACGAGGCGAGACTGACACAGGACTGAACCCATCACGGGGCGAGGCTGACACCAGACTGTCCCCATTACGAGGCGAGGCTGACACCAGACTGACACCATCACGAGACGTGGCTGACACCAGACTGACCCCATCATGATGTGAGGCTGACACCAGACTGACCCCATCACTAGGCGAGGCTGACACCAGACTGACCCCATCACGAGGCGAGGCTGACACCAGACTGACCCCATCATGATGTGAGGCTGACACCAGACTGACCACATCACTAGGCGAGGCTGACACCAGACTGACCCCATCACGAGGCGAGGCTGACACCAGACTGAAACCATCACGATGTGAGGCTGACACCAGACTTACCCCATCACGAGTCGAGGCTGACACCAGACTGACCCCATCACAAGGCGAGGCTGACACCAGACTGACACCATCACGAGTAGAGACTGACACCAGACTGACACCATCACGAGGCGAGGCTGACACCAGTCTGACCCCATCACTAGGCGAGGCTGACACCAGACTGACCCCATCACTAGGCGAGGCTGACACCAGACTGACCCCATCACGAGGCGAGGCTGACACCAGACTGACCCCATCACGAGGCGAGGCTGACACCAGACTGACCCCATCACGAGGCGAGGCTGACACCAGACTGACCCCATCACGAAGCGAGGCTGACACCAGACTGACACCATCACAAGGCGAAGCTGACACAAGATTGACACCATCATGATGTGAGGCTGACACCAGACTGACCCCGTCACGGGGCGAGGCTGACACCAGACTGACCCCATCACGGGGCGAGGCTGACACCAGACTGACCCCATCAAGAGGCGAGGCTGACACCAGACTGACCCCATCACGAGGCGAGGCTGACACCAGACTGACCCCATCACGAGGCGAGGCTGACACCAGACTGACGCCATCACGAGGCGAGACTGACACAGGACTGAACCCATCACGGCGCGAGGCTGACACCAGACTGTCCCCATCACGAGGCGAGGCTGACACCAGACTGACACCATCACGAGACGTGGCTGACACCAGACTGACCCCATCATGATGTGAGGCTGACACCAGACTGACCCCATCACTAGGCGAGGCTGACACCAGACTGACCCCATCACTAGGCGAGGCTGACACCAGACTGACCCCATCACGAGGCGAGGCTGACAGCAGACTGACCCCATCACGAAGCGAGGCTGACACCAGACTGACCCCATCACGAGACGAGACTGACACCAGACTGACCCCATCAAGAGGCTAGGCTGACACCAGACTGACCCCATCACGAGGCAAGGCTGACACCAGACTGACCCAATCACAAGGCGAGGCTGACACCAGACTGACACCATCACAAGGCGAGGCTGACACCAGACTGACCCCATCACGAGGCGAGACTGACACCGGACTGACCCATCACGAGGCGAGGCTGACACCAGACTGACACCATCATGATGTGAGGCTGACACCAGACTGACCCCATCACGAGGTGAGGCTGACACCAGACTGACTCCATCACGAAGCGAGGCTGACACCAGACTTACCCCATCACGGGGCGAGGCTGACACCAGACTAACCCCATCACGAGGCGAGACTGACACCAGACTGACCCCATCACGAGGCGAGACTGACACCAGACTGACCCCATCATGATGTGAGGCTGACACCAGACTGACCCCATCACGAGGCGATGCTGACACCAGCCTGACCCCATCACGAGGCGAGACTGACACCAGACTGACCCCATCCCAAGGCGAGACTGACACCAGACTGACCCCATCACGAGGCGAGGCTGACACTAGACTGATCCCATCACGAGGCGAGGCTGACACCAGACTGACCCCATCACGAGGTGATGCTGACACCAGTCTTACCCAATCACGAGGCGAGGCTGACACCAGACTGACACCATCACAAGGCGAAGCTGACACCAGATTGACACCATCATGATGTGAGG
Source organism: Staurois parvus (assembly GCF_062004578.1). Classification (NCBI taxonomy): domain Eukaryota; kingdom Metazoa; phylum Chordata; class Amphibia; order Anura; family Ranidae; genus Staurois; species Staurois parvus. The sequence goes on along the minus strand of NW_028318901.1, from coordinate 145,107 downwards.
CTGACACCAGACTGACCCCGTCACGGAGCGAGGCTGACACCAGACTGACCCTATCACGAGGCGAGGCTTACACCATACTGACCCCATCACGAGGCGAGGTTGACACCAGACTGACACCATTACGATGTGAGGCTGACACCAGACTGACCCCATCACGAGGCGAGGCTGACACCAGACTGACACCATCACGAGGCGAGGCTGACACCAGACTGACACCATCACGAGGCAAGGCTGACGCCAGACTGACCCCATCGCGAGGCGAGGCTGACACCTGACTGACACCATCACGATGTGAGGCTGACACCAGACTGACCAAATCACGAGGCGAGGCTGACACCAGACTGACCCCATCACGAGGCGAGGCTGACACCAGACTGACCCCATCACGAGGCGAGGCTGACACCAGACTGACCCCATCACGAGGCGAGGCTGATACCAGACTGACACCATCATGATGTGAGACTGACACCAGACTGACCCCATCACGAGGCGAGGCTGACACCAGACTGACACCATAATGATGTGAGGCTGACACCAGACTGACCCCATCACGTGGTGAGGCTGACACCAGACTGACCCATTCACGAGGCGAGGCTGACACCAGCCTGACACCATCATGATGTGAGGCTGACACCAGACTGACCCCATCACGTGGTGAGGCTGACACCAGACTGACCCCATCACGAGGCGAGGCTGACACCAAACTGACCCCATCACGAGGCGAGGCTGACACCAGACTGACCCCATCACGAGGCGAGGCTGACACCAGACTGACCCCATCACGAGGCGAGGCTGACACCAGACTGACCCCATCACGAGGCGAGGCTGACACCAGACTGAAACCATCACGATTTGAGGCTGACACCAGACTTACCCCATCACGAGTCGAGGCTGACACCAGACTGACCCCATCACAAGGCGAGGCTGACACCAGACTGACACCATCACGAGTAGAGACTGACACCAGACTGACACCATCACGAGGCGAGGCTGACACCAGACTGACACCATCATGATGTGAGGCTGACACCAGACTGACCTCATCACGAGGCGAGGCTGACACCAGACTGACACCATCACGAGGCGAGGCTGACACCAGACTGTCACCATCATGATGTGAGGCTGACACCAGACTGACCCCATCACTAGGCGAGGCTGACACCAGACTGACCCCATCACGAGGCGAGGCTGACACCAGACTGACACCATCACGAGGCGAGGCTGACACCAGACTGACCCCATCATGATGTGAGGCTGACACTAGACTGACACCATCACTAGGCGAGACTGACACCAGACTGACCCCGTCACGAGGCGAGGCTGACACCAGACTGACCCCGTCACGGGAAGAGGCTGACACCAGACTGACCCCATCACGAGGCGAGGCTGACACCAGACTGACGCCATCACGAGGCGAGACTGACACAGGACTGACCCCATCACGGGGCGAGGCTGACACCAGACTGACCCCATCACGAGGCAAGGCTGACACCAGACTGACACCATCACGAGACGTGGCTGACACCAGACTGACCCCATCATGATGTGAGGCTGACACCAGACTGACCCCATCACTAGGCGAGGCTGACACCAGACTGACCCCATCACGAGGCGAGGCTGACACCAGACTGACCCCATCATGATGTGAGGCTGACACCAGACTGACCACATCACTAGGCGAGGCTGACACCAGACTGACCCCATCACGAGGCGAGGCTGACACCAGACTGACACCATCACGAGGCGAGGCTGACACCAGTCTGACCCCATCACGAGGCGAGGCTGACACCAGACTGACCCCATCCTTAGGCGAGGCTGACACCAGACTGACCCCATCACTAGGCGAGGCTGACACCAGACTGACCCCATCACGAGGCGAGCCTGACACCAGACTGACCCCATCACGAGGCGAGGCTGACACCAGACTGACCCCATCACGAGGCGAGGCTGACACCAGACTGACCCCATCACGAAGCAAGGCTGACACCAGACTGACATCATCACAAGGCGAAGCTGACACAAGATTGACACCATCATGATGTGAGGCTGACACTAGACTGATCCCGTCACGGGGCGAGGCTGACACCAGACTGACCCCATCACGGGGCGAGGCTGACACCAGACTGACCCCATCACGAGACGAGATTGACACCAGACTGACTCCATCAAGAGGCGAGGCTGACACCAGACTGACCCCATCACGAGGCGAGGCTGAAACCAGACTGACCCCGTCACGAGGCAAGGCTGACACCAGACTGACCCAATCACAAGGCGAGGCTGACACCAGAATGACACCATCACGAGGCGAGGCTGACACCAGACTGACCCCATCACGAGGCGAGACTGGCACCGGACTGACCCCATCACGAGGCGAGGCTGACACCAGACTGACCCCATCACGAGGTGAGGCTGACACCAGACTGACTCCATCACGAAGCGAGGCTGACACCAGACTTACCCCATCACGGGGCGAGGCTGACACCAGACTGACCCCATCACAAGGCGAGGCTGACACCAGACTGACACGATCACGAGGCGAGGCTGACACCAGACTGACCCCATCACGAGGCGAGACTGACACCAGACTGACCCCATCACGAGGCAAGGCTGACACCAGACTGACCCCATCACTAGGCGAGGCTGACACCAGACTGACCCCATCATGAGGCGAGGCTGACACCAGACTGACACGATCACGAGGCGAGGCTGACACCAGACTGACACCATCATGATGTGAGGCTGACACCAGACTGACCCCATCACTAGGCGAGGCTGACACCAGACTGACCCCATGACGAGGCGAGACTGACTCCAGACTGACCCCATCATGTTGTGAGACTGACACCAGACTGACCCCATCACGAGGCGAGGCTGACACCAGACTGATCCCATCACGAGGCGAGGCTGACACCAGACTGACCCCATCACTAGGCGAGGCTGACACCAGACTGACCCCATCATGAGGCGAGGCTGACACCAGACTGACACCATCACGAGGCGAGGCTGACACCAGACTGACACCATCATGATGTGAGGCTGACACCAGACTGACCCCATCACTAGGCAAGGCTGACACCAGACTGACCCCATGACGAGGCGAGACTGACTCCAGACTGACCCCATCATGTTGTGAGGCTGACACCAGACTGACCCCATCACGAGGCGATGCTGACACCAGACTGACGCCATCACGAGGCGAGACTGACACCAGACTGACCCCATCACGAGGCGAGACTGACACCAGACTGACACCATCACGAGGCGAGACTGACACCAGACTGACCCCATCATGATGTGAGGCTGACACCAGACTGACCCCATCACGAGGCGATGCTGACACCAGACTGACCCCATCACGAGGCGAGACTGACACCAGACTGTCCCCTTCATGAGGCGAGACTGACACCAGACTGACCCCATCACGGGACGAGGCTGACACCAGACTGACCCCATCACGAGGTGAGACTGACAGCAGACTGACACCATCACGAGGCGAGACTGACACCAGACTTACCCCATCACGAGGCGAGGCTGACACCAGACTGACCCCATCACGAGGCGAGGCTGACACCAGACTGACCCCATCACGAGGCGGGGCTGACACCAGACTGACCCCATCACGAGACGAGGCTGACACCAGACTGACCCCATCATGAGGCGAGGCTGACACCAGACTGACACGATCACGAGGCGAGGCTGACACCAGACTGACACCATCATGATGTGAGGCTGACACCAGACTGACCCCATCACTAGGCGAGGCTGACACCAGACTGACCCCATGACGAGGCGAGACTGACTCCAGACTGACCCCATCATGTTGTGAGACTGACACCAGACTGACCCCATCACGAGGCGAGGCTGACACCAGACTGATCCCATCACGAGGCGAGGCTGACACCAGACTGACCCCATCACGAGGCGAGGCTGACACCAGACTGATCCCATCACGAGGCGAGGCTGACACCAGACTGACCCCATCACTAGGCGAGGCTGACACCAGACTGACCCCATCATGAGGCGAGGCTGACACCAGACTGACACCATCACGAGGCGAGGCTGACACCAGACTGACACCATCATGATGTGAGGCTGACACCAGACTGACCCCATCACTAGGCAAGGCTGACACCAGACTGACCCCATGACAAGGCGAGACTGACTCCAGACTGACCCCATCATGTTGTGAGGCTGACACCAGACTGACCCCATCACGAGGCGATGCTGACACCAGACTGACGCCATCACGAGGCGAGACTGACACCAGACTGACCCCATCACGAGGCGAGACTCACACCAGACTGACACCATCACGAGGCGAGACTGACACCAGACTGACCCCATCATGATGTGAGGCTGACACCAGACTGACCCCATCACGAGGCGATGCTGACACCAGACTGACCCCATCACGAGGCGAGACTGACACCAGACTGTCCCCTTCATGAGGCGAGACTGACACCAGACTGACCCCATCACGGGACGAGGCTGACACCAGACTGACCCCATCACGAGGCGAGACTGACAGCAGACTGACACCATCACGAGGCGAGACTGACACCAGACTTACCCCATCACGAGGCGAGGCTGACACCAGACTGACCCCATCACGAGGCGGGGCTGACACCAGACTGACCCCATCACGAGACGAGGCTGACACCAGACTGACCCCATCATGAGGCGAGGCTGACACCAGACTGACACGATCACGAGGCGAGGCTGACACCAGACTGACACCATCATGATGTGAGGCTGACACCAGACTGACCCCATCACTAGGCGAGGCTGACACCAGACTGACCCCATGACGAGGCGAGACTGACTCCAGACTGACCCCATCATGTTGTGAGACTGACACCAGACTGACCCCATCACGAGGCGAGGCTGACACCAGACTGATCCCATCACAAGGCGAGGCTGACACCAGACTGACCCCATCACTAGGCGAGGCTGACACCAGACTGACCCCATCATGAGGCGAGGCTGACACTAGACTGACACCATCACGAGGCGAGGCTGACACCAGACTGACACCATCATGATGTGAGGCTGACACCAGACTGACCCCATCACTAGGCAAGGCTGACACCAGACTGACCCCATCACGAGGCGATGCTGACACCAGACTGACGCCATCACGAGGCGAGACTGACACCAGACTGACCCCATCACGAGGCGAGACTGACACCAGACTGACCCCATCATGTTGTGAGACTGACACCAGACTGACCCCATCACGAGGCGAGGCTGACACCAGACTGACCCAATCACGAGGCGAGGCTGACACCAGACTGACCCCATCACGAGGCGAGACTGACACCGGACTGACCCCATCACGAGGCGAGGCTGACACCAGACTGACACCATCATGATGTGAGGCTGACACCAGACTGACCCCATCACGAGGCGATGCTGACACCAGTCTTACCCAATCACGAGGCGAGGCTGACACCAGACTGACACCATCACAAGGCGAAGCTGACACCAGATTGACACCATCATGATGTGAGGCTGACACCAGACTGACCCCGTCACGGAGCGAGGCTGACAAAAGACTGACCCTATCACGAGGCGAGGCTTACACCATACTGACCCCATCACGAGGCGAGGTTGACCCCAGACTGACACCATTACGATGTGAGGCTGACACCAGACTGACCCCATCACGAGGCGAGGCTGACACCAGACTGACGCCATCACGAGGCGAGACTGACACAGGACTGACCCCATCACGGGGCGAGGCTGACACCAGACTGACCCCATCACGAGGCAAGGCTGACACCAGACTGACACCATCACGAGACGTGGCTGACACCAGACTGACCCCATCATGATGTGAGGCTGACACCAGACTGACCCCATCACTAGGCGAGGCTGACACCAGACTGACCCCATCACGAGGCGAGGCTGACACCAGACTGACCCCATCATGATGTGAGGCTGACACCAGACTGACCACATCACTAGGCGAGGCTGACACCAGACTGACCCCATCACGAGGCGAGGCTGACACCAGACTGACACCATCACGAGGCGAGGCTGACACCAGTCTGACCCCATCACGAGGCGAGGCTGACACCAGACTGACCCCATCACTAGGCGAGGCTGACACCAGACTGACCCCATCACTAGGCGAGGCTGACACCAGACTGACCCCATCACGAGGCGAGCCTGACACCAGACTGACCCCATCACGGGGCGAGGCTGACACCAGACTGACCCCATCACGAGGCGAGGCTGACACCAGACTGACCCCATCACGAAGCAAGGCTGACACCAGACTGACATCATCACAAGGCGAAGCTGACACAAGATTGACACCATTATGATGTGAGGCTGACACTAGACTGATCCCGTCACGGGGCGAGGCTGACACCAGACTGACCCCATCACGGGGCGAGGCTGACACCAGACTGACCCCATCACGAGACGAGATTGACACCAGACTGACCCCATCAAGAGGCGAGGCTGACACCAGACTGACCCCATCACGAGGCGAGGCTGAAACCAGACTGACCCCGTCACGAGGCAAGGCTGACACCAGACTGACCCAATCACAAGGCGAGGCTGACACCAGAATGACACCATCACGAGGCGAGGCTGACATCAGACTGACCCCATCACGAGGCGAGACTGACACCGGACTGACCCCATCACGAGGCGAGGCTGACACCAGACTGACCCCATCACGAGTTGAGGCTGACACCAGACTGACTCCATCACGAAGCGAGGCTGACACCAGACTTACCCCATCACGGGGCGAGGCTGACACCAGACTGACCCCATCACGGGGCGAGGCTGACACCAGACTGACACGATCACGAGGCGAGGCTGACACCAGACTGACCCCATCACGAGGCGAGACTGACACCAGACTGACCCCATCACGAGGCAAGGCTGACACCAGACTGACCCCATCACTAGGCGAGGCTGACACCAGACTGACCCCATCATGAGGCGAGGCTGACACCAGACTGACACGATCACGAGGCGAGGCTGACACCAGACTGACACCATCATGATGTGAGGCTGACACCAGACTGACCCCATCACTAGGCGAGGCTGACACCAGACTGACGCCATCACGAGGCGAGACTGACACCAGACTGACCCCATCACGAGGCGAGACTGACACCAGACTGACACCATCACGAGGCGAGACTGACACCAGACTGACCCCATCATGATGTGAGGCTGACACCAGACTGACCCCATCACGAGGCGATGCTGACACCAGACTGACCCCATCACGAGGCGAGACTGACACCAGACTGTCCCCTTCATGAGGCGAGACTGACACCAGACTGACCCCATCACGGGACGAGGCTGACACCAGACTGACCCCATCACGAGGTGAGACTGACAGCAGACTGACACCATCACGAGGCGAGACTGACACCAGACTTACCCCATCACGAGGCGAGGCTGACACCAGACTGACCCCATCACGAGGCGAGGCTGACACCAGACTGACCCCATCACGAGGCGGGGCTGACACCAGACTGACCCCATCACGAGACGAGGCTGACACCAGACTGACCCCATCATGAGGCGAGGCTGACACCAGACTGACACGATCACGAGGCGAGGCTGACACCAGACTGACACCATCATGATGTGAGGCTGACACCAGACTGACCCCATCACTAGGCGAGGCTGACACCAGACTGACCCCATGACGAGGCGAGACTGACTCCAGACTGACCCCATCATGTTGTGAGACTGACACCAGACTGACCCCATCACGAGGCGAGGCTGACACCAGACTGATCCCATCACGAGGCGAGGCTGACACCAGACTGACCCCATCACGAGGCGAGGCTGACACCAGACTGATCCCATCACGAGGCGAGGCTGACACCAGACTGACCCCATCACTAGGCGAGGCTGACACCAGACTGACCCCATCATGAGGCGAGGCTGACACCAGACTGACACCATCACGAGGCGAGGCTGACACCAGACTGACACCATCATGATGTGAGGCTGACACCAGACTGACCCCATCACTAGGCAAGGCTGACACCAGACTGACCCCATGACAAGGCGAGACTGACTCCAGACTGACCCCATCATGTTGTGAGGCTGACACCAGACTGACCCCATCACGAGGCGATGCTGACACCAGACTGACGCCATCACGAGGCGAGACTGACACCAGACTGACCCCATCACGAGGCGAGACTCACACCAGACTGACACCATCACGAGGCGAGACTGACACCAGACTGACCCCATCATGATGTGAGGCTGACACCAGACTGACCCCATCACGAGGCGATGCTGACACCAGACTGACCCCATCACGAGGCGAGACTGACACCAGACTGTCCCCTTCATGAGGCGAGACTGACACCAGACTGACCCCATCACGGGACGAGGCTGACACCAGACTGACCCCATCACGAGGCGAGACTGACAGCAGACTGACACCATCACGAGGCGAGACTGACACCAGACTTACCCCATCACGAGGCGAGGCTGACACCAGACTGACCCCATCACGAGGCGGGGCTGACACCAGACTGACCCCATCACGAGACGAGGCTGACACCAGACTGACCCCATCATGAGGCGAGGCTGACACCAGACTGACACGATCACGAGGCGAGGCTGACACCAGACTGACACCATCATGATGTGAGGCTGACACCAGACTGACCCCATCACTAGGCGAGGCTGACACCAGACTGACCCCATGACGAGGCGAGACTGACTCCAGACTGACCCCATCATGTTGTGAGACTGACACCAGACTGACCCCATCACGAGGCGAGGCTGACACCAGACTGATCCCATCACGAGGCGAGGCTGACACCAGACTGACCCCATCACTAGGCGAGGCTGACACCAGACTGACCCCATCATGAGGCGAGGCTGACACTAGACTGACACCATCACGAGGCGAGGCTGACACCAGACTGACACCATCATGATGTGAGGCTGACACCAGACTGACCCCATCACTAGGCAAGGCTGACACCAGACTGACCCCATCACGAGGCGATGCTGACACCAGACTGACGCCATCACGAGGCGAGACTGACACCAGACTGACCCCATCACGAGGCGAGACTGACACCAGACTGACCCCATCATGTTGTGAGACTGACACCAGACTGACCCCATCACGAGGCGAGGCTGACACCAGACTGACCCAATCACGAGGCGAGGCTGACACCAGACTGACCCCATCACGAGGCGAGACTGACACCGGACTGACCCCATCACGAGGCGAGGCTGACACCAGACTGACACCATCATGATGTGAGGCTGACACCAGACTGACCCCATCACGAGGCGATGCTGACACCAGTCTTACCCAATCACGAGGCGAGGCTGACACCAGACTGACACCATCACAAGGAGAAGCTGACACCAGATTGACACCATCATGATGTGAGGCTGACACCAGACTGACCCCGTCACGGAGCGAGGCTGACAAAAGACTGACCCTATCACGAGGCGAGGCTTACACCATACTGACCCCATCACGAGGCGAGGTTGACCCCAGACTGACACCATTACGATGTGAGGCTGACACCAGACTGACCCCATCACGAGGCGAGGCTGACACCAGACTGACACCATCACGAGGCGAGGCTGACACCAGACTGACACCATCACGAGGCAAGGCTGACGCCAGACTGACCCCATCGCGAGGCGAGGCTGACACCTGACTGACACCATCACAATGTGAGGCTGACACCAGACTGACCCCATCACGAGGCGAGGCTGACACCAGACTGACCCCATCACGATGCGAGGCTGACACCAGACTGACCCCATCACGAGGCGAGGCTGACACCAGACTGACCCCATCACGAGGCGAGGCTGACACCAGACTGACCCCATCACGAGGCGAGGCTGATACCAGACTGACACCATCATGATGTGAGACTGACACCAGACTGACCCCATCACGAGGCGAGGCTGACACCAGACTGACACCATAATAATGTGAGGCTGACACCAGACTGACCCCATCACGTGGTGAGGCTGACACCAGACTGACCCATTCACGAGGCGAGGCTGACACCAGCCTGACACCATCATGATGTGAGGCTGACACCAGACTGACCCCATCACGTGGTGAGGCTGACACCAGACTGACCCCATCACGAGGCGAGGCTGACACCAAACTGACCCCATCACGAGGCGAGGCTGACACAAGACTGACCCCATCACGAGGCGAGGCTGACACCAGACTGACCCCATCACGAGGCGAGGCTGACACCAGACTGACCCCATCACGAGGCGAGGCTGACACCAGACTGAAACCATCACGATGTGAGGCTGACACCAGACTTACCCCATCACGAGTCGAGGCTGACACCAGACTGACCCCATCACGAGGCGAGGCTGACACCAGACTGACACCATCACGAGTAGAGACTGACACCAGACCGACACCATCACGAGGCGAGGCTGACACCAGACTGACACCATCATGATGTGAGGCTGACACCAGACTGACCTCATCACGAGGCGAGGCTGACACCAGACTGACACCATCACGAGGCGAGGCTGACACCAGACTGTCACCATCATGATGTGAGGCTGACACCAGACTGACCCCATCACTAGGCGAGGCTGACACCAGACTGACCCCATCAGGAGGCGAGGCTGACACCAGACTGACACCATCACGAGGCGAGGCTGACACCAGACTGACCCCATCATGATGTGAGGCTGACACTAGACTGACACCATCACTAGGCGAGACTGACACCAGACTGACCCCGTCACGAGGCGAGGCTGACACCAGACTGACCCCGTCACGGGGCGAGGCTGACACCAGACTGACCCCATCACGAGGCGAGGCTGACACCAGACTGACATCATCACAAGGCGAAGCTGACACAAGATTGACACCATCATGAAGTGAGGCTGACACCAGACTGATCCCGTCACGGGGCGAGGCTGACACCAGACTGACCCCATCACGGGGCGAGGCTGACACCAGACTGACCCCATCACGAGACGAGACTGACACCAGACTGACCCCATCACGAGGCGAGGCTGAAACCAGACTGACCCCGTCACGAGGCAAGGCTGACACCAGACTGACACCATCACGAGGCGAGGCTGACACCAGACTGACCCCATCACGAGGCGAGACTGACACCGGACTGACCCCATCACGAGGCGAGGCTGACACCAGACTGACACCATCATGATGTGAGGCTGACACCAGACTGACCCCATCACGAGGTGAGGCTGACACCAGACTGACTCCATCACGAAGCAAGGCTGACACCAGACTTACCCCATCACGGGGCGAGGCTGACACCAGACTAACCCCATCACGAGGCGAGACTGACACCAGACTGACCCCATCACGAGGCGAGACTGACACCAGACTGACCCCATCATGATGTGAGGCTGACACCAGACTGACCCCATCACGAGGCGATGCTGACACCAGACTGACCCCATCACGAGGCGAGGCTGACACCAGACTGATCCCATCACGAGGCGAGGCTGACACCAGACTGACCCCATCACTAGGCGAGGCTGACACCAGACTGACCCCATCATGAGGCGAGGCTGACACCAGACTGACACTATCACGAGGCGAGGCTGACACCAGACTGACCCCATCACGAGGCGAGACTGACACCAGACTGACCCCATCACGAGGCGAGACTGACACCAGACTGATCCCATCACGATGTGAGGCTGACACCAGACTTACCCCATCACGAGTCGAAGCTGACACCAGACTGACACCATCACGAGTAGAGACTGACACCAGACTGACACCATCACGAGGCGAGGCTGACACCAGACTGACACCATCATGATGTGAGGCTGACACCAGACTGACCTCATCACGAGGCGAGGCTGACACCAGACTGACACCATCACGAGGCGAGACTGACACCAGACTGACCCCATCATGATGTGAGGCTGACACTAGACTGACACCATCACTAGGCGAGTCTGACAACAGACTGACCCCGTCACGAGGCGAGGCTGACACCAGACTGACCCCGTCACGGGGCGAGGCTGACACCAGACTGACCCCATCACGAGGCGAGGCTGACACCAGACTGACGCCATCACGAGGCGAGACTGACACCAGACTGACACCATCACGAGGCGAGACTGACACCAGACTGACTCCATCATGATGTGAGGCTGACACCAGACTGACCCCATCACGAGGCGAGGCTGACACCAGACTGACCCCATCACGAAGCGAGGCTGACACCAGACTGACACCATCACAAGGCGAAGCTGACACAAGATTGACACCATCATGATGTGAGGCTGACACCAGACTGACCCCGTCACGGGGCAAGGCTGACACCAGACTGACCCCATCACGGGGCGAGGCTGACACCAGACTGACCCCATCACGAGACGAGACTGACACCAGACTGACCCAATCACAAGGCGAGGCTGACACCAGACTGACCCCATCACGAGGCGAGGCTGAAACCAGACTGACCCCGTCACGAGGCAAGGCTGACACCAGACTGACCCAATCACAAGGCGAGGCTGACACCAGACTGACACCATCACGAGGCGAGGCTGACACCAGACTGACCCCATCACGAGGCGAGACTGACACCGGACTGACCCCATCACGAGGCGAGGCTGACACCAGACTGACACCATCATGATGTGAGGCTGACACCAGACTGACCCCATCACGAGGTGAGGCTGACACCAGACTGACTCCATCACGAAGCGAGGCTGACACCAGACTTACCCCATCACGGGGCGAGGCTGACACCAGACTAACCCCATCACGAGGCGAGACTGACACCTGACTGACCCCATCACGAGGCGATGCTGACACCAGACTGACCCCATCATGAGGCGAGGCTGACACCAGACTGACACGATCACGAGGCAAGGCTGACACCAGACTGACCCCATCACGAGGTGAGGCTGACACCAGACTGACTCCATCACGAAGCAAGGCTGACACCAGACTTACCCCATCACGGGGCGAGGCTGACACCAGACTAACCCCATCACGAGGCGAGACTGACACCAGACTGATCCCATCACGAGGCGAGACTGACACCAGACTGACCCCATCATGATGTGAGGCTGACACCAGACTGACCCCATCACTAGGCGATGCTGACACCAGACTGACCCCATCACGAGGCGAGGCTGACACCAGACTGATCCCATCACGAGGCGAGGCTGACACCAGACTGACCCCATCACTAGGCGAGGCTGACACCAGACTGACCCCATCATGAGGCGAGGCTGACACCAGACTGACACGATCACGAGGCGAGGCTGACACCAGACTGACACCATCATGATGTGAGGCTGACACCAGACTGACCCCATCACGAGGTGAGGCTGACACCAGACTGACTCCATCACGAAGCGAGGCTGACACCAGACTTACCCCATCACGGGGCGAGACTGACACCAGACTAACCCCATCACGAGGCGAGACTGACACCAGACTGACCCCATCACGAGGCGAGACTGACACCAGACTGACCCCATCATGATGTGAGGCTGACACCAGACTGACCCCATCACGAGGCGATGCTGACACCAGACTGACCCCATCACGAGGCGAGACTGACACCAGACTGACTCCATCCCAAGGCGAGACTGACACCAGACTGACCCCATCACGAGGCGAGGCTGACACCAGACTGACCCCATCACGAGGCGAGACTGACACCAGACTGACCCCATCACGAGGCGAGACTGACACCAGACTGACCCCATCACGAGGCGAGGCTGACAACAGACTGACCCTGTCACGAGGCGAGGCTGACACCAGACTGACCCCGTCACGGGGCGAGGCTGACACCAGACTGACCCCATCACGAGGCGAGGCTGACACCAGACTGACGCCATCACGAGGCGAGACTGACACCAGACTGACACCATCACGAGGCGAGACTGACACCAGACTGACTCCATCATGATGTGAGGCTGACACCAGACTGACCCCATCACGAGGCGAGGCTGTCACCAGACTGACCCCATCACGAAGCGAGGCTGACACCAGACTGACACCATCACAAGGCGAAGCTGACACAAGATTGACACCATCATGATGTGAGGCTGACACCAGACTGACCCCGTCACGGGGCAAGGCTGACACCAGACTGACCCCATCACGGGGCGAGGCTGACACCAGACTGACCCCATCACGAGACGAGACTGACACCAGACTGACCCAATCACAAGGCGAGGCTGACACCAGACTGACCCCATCACGAGGCGAGGCTGAAACCAGACTGACCCCGTCACGAGGCAAGGCTGACACCAGACTGACCCAATCACAAGGCGAGGCTGACACCAGACTGACACCATCACGAGGCGAGGCTGACACCAGACTGACCCCATCACGAGGCGAGACTGACACCGGACTGACCCCATCACGAGGCGAGGCTGACACCAGACTGACACCATCATGATGTGAGGCTGACACCAGACTGACCCCATCACGAGGCGAGGCTGACACCAGACTGACACCATCACTAGGCGAGGCTGACACCAGACTGACCCCATCATGAGGCGAGGCTGACACCAGACTGACACGATCACGAGGCGAGGCTGACACCAGACTGACACCATCATGATGTGAGGCTGACACCAGACTGACCCCATCACGAGGTGAGGCTGACACCAGACTGACTCCATCACGAAGCGAGGCTGACACCAGACTTACCCCATCACGGGGCGAGACTGACACCAGACTAACCCCATCACGAGGCGAGGCTGATACCAAATTGACCCCATCACGAGGCGAGACTGACACCAGACTGACCCCATCATGATGTGAGGCTGACACCAGACTGACCCCATCACGAGGCGATGCTGACACCAGACTGACCCCATCACGAGGCGAGACTGACACCAGACTGACTCCATCCCAAGGCGAGACTGACACCAGACTGACCCCATCACGAGGCGAGGCTGACACCAGACTGACCCCATCACGAGGCGAGACTGACACCAGACTGACCCCATCACGAGGCGAGACTGACACCAGACTGACCCCATCACGAGGCGAGGCTGACACCAGACTGATCCCATCACGAGGCGAGGCTGACACCAGACTGACCCCATCACTAGGCGAGGCTGACACCAGACTGACCCCATCATGAGGCGAGGCTGACACCAGACTGACACGATCACGAGGCGAGGCTGACACCAGACTGACACCATCATGATGTGAGGCTGACACCAGACTGACCCCATCACTAGGCGAGGCTGACACCAGACTGACCCCATGACGAGGCGAGACTGACTCCAGACTGACCCCATCATGTTGTGAGACTGACACCAGACTGACCCCATCACGAGGCGAGACTGACACCAGACTGACACCATCATGATGTGAGGCTGACACCAGACTGACCCCATCACGAGGCGATGCTGACACCAGTCTTACCCAATCACGAGGCGAGGCTGACACCAGACTGACACCATCACAAGGCGAAGCTGACACCAGATTGACACCATCATGATGTGAGGCTGACACCAGACTGACCCCGTCACGGAGCGAGGCTGACACCAGACTGACCCTATCACGAGGCGAGGCTTACACCAGACTGACCCCATCACGAGGCGAGGTTGACACCAGACTGACACCATTACGATGTGAGGCTGACACCAGGCTGACCCCATCACGAGGCGAGGCTGACACCAGACTGACACCATCACGAGGCGAGGCTGACACCAGACTGACACCATCACGATGCAAGGCTGATGCCAGACTGACCCCATCGCGAGGCGAGGCTGACACCTGACTGACACCATCACAATGTGAGGCTGACACCAGACTGACCCCATCACGAGGCGAGGCTGACACCAGACTGACCCCATCACGAGGCGAGACTGACACCAGACTGACGCCATCACGAGGCGAGACTGACACCAGACTGACCCCATCACGAGGCGAGACTCACACCAGACTGACACCATCACGAGGCGAGACTGACACCAGACTGACCCCATCATGATGTGAGGCTGACACCAGACTGACCCCATCACGAGGCGATGCTGACACCAGACTGACCCCATCACGAGGCGAGACTGACACCAGACTGTCCCCTTCATGAGGCGAGACTGACACCAGACTGACCCCATCACGGGACGAGGCTGACACCAGACTGACCCCATCACGAGGCGAGACTGACAGCAGACTGACACCATCACGAGGCGAGACTGACACCAGACTTACCCCATCACGAGGCGAGGCTGACACCAGACTGACCCCATCACGAGGCGGGGCTGACACCAGACTGACCCCATCACGAGACGAGGCTGACACCAGACTGACCCCATCATGAGGCGAGGCTGACACCAGACTGACACGATCACGAGGCGAGGCTGACACCAGACTGACACCATCATGATGTGAGGCTGACACCAGACTGACCCCATCACTAGGCGAGGCTGACACCAGACTGACCCCATGACGAGGCGAGACTGACTCCAGACTGACCCCATCATGTTGTGAGACTGACACCAGACTGACCCCATCACGAGGCGAGGCTGACACCAGACTGATCCCATCACGAGGCGAGGCTGACACCAGACTGACCCCATCACTAGGCGAGGCTGACACCAGACTGACCCCATCATGAGGCGAGGCTGACACTAGACTGACACCATCACGAGGCGAGGCTGACACCAGACTGACACCATCATGATGTGAGGCTGACACCAGACTGACCTCATCACTAGGCAAGGCTGACACCAGACTGACCCCATCACGAGGCGATGCTGACACCAGACTGACGCCATCACGAGGCGAGACTGACACCAGACTGACCCCATCACGAGGCGAGACTGACACCAGACTGACCCCATCATGTTGTGAGACTGACACCAGACTGACCCCATCACGAGGCGAGGCTGACACCAGACTGACCCAATCACGAGGCGAGGCTGACACCAGACTGACCCCATCACGAGGCGAGACTGACACCGGACTGACCCCATCACGAGGCGAGGCTGACACCAGACTGACACCATCATGATGTGAGGCTGACACCAGACTGACCCCATCACGAGGCGATGCTGACACCAGTCTTACCCAATCACGAGGCGAGGCTGACACCAGACTGACACCATCACAAGGCGAAGCTGACACCAGATTGACACCATCATGATGTGAGGCTGACACCAGACTGACCCCGTCACGGAGCGAGGCTGACAAAAGACTGACCCTATCACGAGGCGAGGCTTACACCATACTGACCCCATCACGAGGCGAGGTTGACCCCAGACTGACACCATTACGATGTGAGGCTGACACCAGACTGACCCCATCACGAGGCGAGGCTGACACCAGACTGACGCCATCACGAGGCGAGACTGACACAGGACTGACCCCATCACGGGGCGAGGCTGACACCAGACTGACCCCATCACGAGGCAAGGCTGACACCAGACTGACACCATCACGAGACGTGGCTGACACCAGACTGACCCCATCATGATGTGAGGCTGACACCAGACTGACCCCATCACTAGGCGAGGCTGACACCAGACTGACCCCATCACGAGGCGAGGCTGACACCAGACTGACCCCATCATGATGTGAGGCTGACACCAGACTGACCACATCACTAGGCGAGGCTGACACCAGACTGACCCCATCACGAGGCGAGGCTGACACCAGACTGACACCATCACGAGGCGAGGCTGACACCAGTCTGACCCCATCACGAGGCGAGGCTGACACCAGACTGACCCCATCACTAGGCGAGGCTGACACCAGACTGACCCCATCACTAGGCGAGGCTGACACCAGACTGACCCCATCACGAGGCGAGCCTGACACCAGACTGACCCCATCACGAGGCGAGGCTGACACCAGACTGACCCCATCACGAGGCGAGGCTGACACCAGACTGACCCCATCACGAAGCAAGGCTGACACCAGACTGACATCATCACAAGGCGAAGCTGACACAAGATTGACACCATCATGATGTGAGGCTGACACTAGACTGATCCCGTCACGGGGCGAGGCTGACACCAGACTGACCCCATCACGGGGCGAGGCTGACACCAGACTGACCCCATCACGAGACGAGATTGACACCAGACTGACCCCATCAAGAGGCGAGGCTGACACCAGACTGACCCCATCACGAGGCGAGGCTGACACCAGACTGACCCCGTCACGAGGCAAGGCTGACACCAGACTGACCCAATCACAAGGCGAGGCTGACACCAGAATGACACCATCACGAGGCGAGGCTGACACCAGACTGACCCCATCACGAGACGAGACTGACACCGGACTGACCCCATCACGAGGCGAGGCTGACACCAGACTGACCCCATCACGAGGTGAGGCTGACACCAGACTGACTCCATCACGAAGCGAGGCTGACACCAGACTTACCCCATCACGGGGCGAGGCTGACACCAGACTGACCCCATCACGGGGCGAGGCTGACACCAGACTGACACGATCACGAGGCGAGGCTGACACCAGACTGACCCCATCACGAGGCGAGACTGACACCAGACTGACCCCATCACGAGGCAAGGCTGACACCAGACTGACCCCATCACTAGGCGAGGCTGACACCAGACTGACCCCATCATGAGGCGAGGCTGACACCAGACTGACACGATCACGAGGCGAGGCTGACACCAGACTGACACCATCATGATGTGAGGCTGACACCAGACTGACCCCATCACTAGGCGAGGCTGACACCAGACTGACCCCATGACGAGGCGAGACTGACTCCAGACTGACCCCATCATGTTGTGAGACTGACACCAGACTGACCCCATCACGAGGCGAGGCTGACACCAGACTGATCCCATCACGAGGCGAGGCTGACACCAGACTGACCCCATCACTAGGCGAGGCTGACACCAGACTGACCCCATCATGAGGCGAGGCTGACACCAGACTGACACCATCACGAGGCGAGGCTGACACCAGACTGACACCATCATGATGTGAGGCTGACACCAGACTGACCCCATCACTAGGCAAGGCTGACACCAGACTGACCCCATGACGAGGCGAGACTGACTCCAGACTGACCCCATCATGTTGTGAGGCTGACACCAGACTGACCCCATCACGAGGCGATGCTGACACCAGACTGACGCCATCACGAGGCGAGACTGACACCAGACTGACCCCATCACGAGGCGAGACTGACACCAGACTGACACCATCACGAGGCGAGACTGACACCAGACTGACCCCATCATGATGTGAGGCTGACACCAGACTGACCCCATCACGAGGCGATGCTGACACCAGACTGACCCCATCACGAGGCGAGACTGACACCAGACTGTCCCCTTCATGAGGCGAGACTGACACCAGACTGACCCCATCACGGGACGAGGCTGACACCAGACTGACCCCATCACGAGGTGAGACTGACAGCAGACTGACACCATCACGAGGCGAGACTGACACCAGACTTACCCCATCACGAGGCGAGGCTGACACCAGACTGACCCCATCACGAGGCGAGGCTGACACCAGACTGACCCCATCACGAGGCGGGGCTGACACCAGACTGACCCCATCACGAGACGAGGCTGACACCAGACTGACCCCATCATGAGGCGAGGCTGACACCAGACTGACACGATCACGAGGCGAGGCTGACACCAGACTGACACCATCATGATGTGAGGCTGACACCAGACTGACCCCATCACTAGGCGAGGCTGACACCAGACTGACCCCATGACGAGGCGAGACTGACTCCAGACTGACCCCATCATGTTGTGAGACTGACACCAGACTGACCCCATCACGAGGCGAGGCTGACACCAGACTGATCCCATCACGAGGCGAGGCTGACACCAGACTGACCCCATCACGAGGCGAGGCTGACACCAGACTGATCCCATCACGAGGCGAGGCTGACACCAGACTGACCCCATCACTAGGCGAGGCTGACACCAGACTGACCCCATCATGAGGCGAGGCTGACACCAGACTGACACCATCACGAGGCGAGGCTGACACCAGACTGACACCATCATGATGTGAGGCTGACACCAGACTGACCCCATCACTAGGCAAGGCTGACACCAGACTGACCCCATGACAAGGCGAGACTGACTCCAGACTGACCCCATCATGTTGTGAGGCTGACACCAGACTGACCCCATCACGAGGCGATGCTGACACCAGACTGACGCCATCACGAGGCGAGACTGACACCAGACTGACCCCATCACGAGGCGAGACTCACACCAGACTGACACCATCACGAGGCGAGACTGACACCAGACTGACCCCATCATGATGTGAGGCTGACACCAGACTGACCCCATCACGAGGCGATGCTGACACCAGACTGACCCCATCACGAGGCGAGACTGACACCAGACTGTCCCCTTCATGAGGCGAGACTGACACCAGACTGACCCCATCACGGGACGAGGCTGACACCAGACTGACCCCATCACGAGGCGAGACTGACAGCAGACTGACACCATCACGAGGCGAGACTGACACCAGACTTACCCCATCACGAGGCGAGGCTGACACCAGACTGACCCCATCACGAGGCGGGGCTGACACCAGACTGACCCCATCACGAGACGAGGCTGACACCAGACTGACCCCATCATGAGGCGAGGCTGACACCAGACTGACACGATCACGAGGCGAGGCTGACACCAGACTGACACCATCATGATGTGAGGCTGACACCAGACTGACCCCATCACTAGGCGAGGCTGACACCAGACTGACCCCATGACGAGGCGAGACTGACTCCAGACTGACCCCATCATGTTGTGAGACTGACACCAGACTGACCCCATCACGAGGCGAGGCTGACACCAGACTGATCCCATCACGAGGCGAGGCTGACACCAGACTGATCCCATCACGAGGCGAGGCTGACACCAGACTGACCCCATCACTAGGCGAGGCTGACACCAGACTGATCCCATCACGAGGCGAGGCTGACACCAGACTGACCCCATCACTAGGCGAGGCTGACACCAGACTGACCCCATCATGATGTGAGGCTGACACCAGACTGACCCCATCACGAGGTGAGGCTGACACCAGACTGACTCCATCACGAAGCGAGGCTGACACCAGACTTACCCCATCACGGGGCGAGGCTGACACCAGACTAACCCCATCACGAGGCGAGACTGACACCAGACTGACCCCATCACGAGGCGAGACTGACACCAGACTGACCCCATCATGATGTGAGGCTGACACCAGACTGACCCCATCACGAGGCGATGCTGACACCAGACTGACCCCATCACGAGGCGAGACTGACACCAGACTGACTCCATCCCAAGGCGAGACTGACACCAGACTGACCCCATCACGAGGCGAGGCTGACACCAGACTGATCCCATCACGAGGCGAGACTGACACCAGACTGACCCCATCACGAGGCGAGGCTGACACCAGACTGATCCCATCACGAGGCGAGGCTGACACCAGACTGACCCCATCACTAGGCGAGGCTGACACCAGACTTACCCCATCACGGGGCGAGGCTGACACCAGACTAACCCCATCACTAGGCGAGGCTGACACCAGACTGACCCCATGACGAGGCGAGACTGACTCCAGACTGACCCCATCATGTTGTGAGACTGACACCAGACTGACCCCATCACGAGGCGAGGCTGACACCAGACTGATCCCATCACGAGGCGAGGCTGACACCAGACTGATCCCATCACGAGGCGAGGCTGACACCAGACTGACCCCATCACTAGGCGAGGCTGACACCAGACTGATCCCATCACGAGGCGAGGCTGACACCAGACTGACCCCATCACTAGGCGAGGCTGACACCAGACTGACCCCATCATGATGTGAGGCTGACACCAGACTGACCCCATCACGAGGTGAGGCTGACACCAGACTGACTCCATCACGAAGCGAGGCTGACACCAGACTTACCCCATCACGGGGCGAGGCTGACACCAGACTAACCCCATCACGAGGCGAGACTGACACCAGACTGACCCCATCACGAGGCGAGACTGACACCAGACTGACCCCATCATGATGTGAGGCTGACACCAGACTGACCCCATCACGAGGCGATGCTGACACCAGACTGACCCCATCACGAGGCGAGACTGACACCAGACTGACTCCATCCCAAGGCGAGACTGACACCAGACTGACCCCATCACGAGGCGAGGCTGACACCAGACTGATCCCATCACGAGGCGAGACTGACACCAGACTGACCCCATCACGAGGCGAGGCTGACACCAGACTGATCCCATCACGAGGCGAGGCTGACACCAGACTGACCCCATCACTAGGCGAGGCTGACACCAGACTGACCCCATCATGAGGCGAGGCTGACACCAGACTGACACGATCACGAGGCGAGGCTGACACCAGACTGACACCATCATGATGTGAGGCTGACACCAGACTGACCCCATCACTAGGCGAGGCTGACACCAGACTGACCCCATGACGAGGCGAGACTGACTCCAGACTGACCCCATCATGTTGTGAGACTGACACCAGACTGACCCCATCACGAGGCGAGGCTGACACCAGACTGACCCAATCACGAGGCGAGGCTGACACCAGACTGACCCCATCACGAGGCGAGACTGACACCGGACTGACCCCATCACGAGGCGAGACTGACACCAGACTGACACCATCATGATGTGAGGCTGACACCAGACTGACCCCATCACGAGGCGATGCTGACACCAGTCTTACCCAATCACGAGGCGAGGCTGACACCAGACTGACACCATCACAAGGCGAAGCTGACACCAGATTGACACCATCATGATGTGAGGCTGACACCAGACTGACCCCGTCACGGAGCGAGGCTGACACCAGACTGACCCTATCACGAGGCGAGGCTTACACCAGACTGACCCCATCACGAGGCGAGGTTGACACCAGACTGACACCATTACGATGTGAGGCTGACACCAGACTGACCCCATCACGAGGCGAGGCTGACACCAGACTGACACCATCACGAGGCGAGGCTGACACCAGACTGACACCATCACGATGCAAGGCTGATGCCAGACTGACCCCATCGCGAGGCGAGGCTGACACCTGACTGACACCATCACAATGTGAGGCTGACACCAGACTGACCACATCACGAGGCGAGGCTGACACCAGACTGACCCCATCACGAGGCGAGGCTGACACCAGACTGACCCCATCACGAGGCGAGACTGACACCAGACTGACCCCATCATGATGTGAGGCTGATACCAGACTGACCCCATCACGAGGCGAGGCTGACTCCTGACTGACACCATCACGAGGCGATGCTGACACCAGACTGACACCATCATGATGTGAGGCTGACACCAGACTGACCCCATCAAGAGGCGAGACTGACACCAGACTGACCCCATCACGATGCGAGGCTGACACCAGACTGACACCATCATGATGTGAGGCTGACACCAGACTGACCCCATCACGAGGTGAGGCTGACACCAGACTGACTCCATCACGAAGCGAGGCTGACACCAGACTTACCCCATCACGGGGCGAGGCTGAAACCAGACTAACCCCATCACGAGGCGAGACTGACACCAGACTGACCCCATCACGAGGCGAGACTGACACCAGACTGACCCCATCATGATGTGAGGCTGACACCAGACTGACCCCATCACGAGGCGATGCTGACACCAGACTGACCCCATCACGAGGCGAGACTGACACCAGACTGACTCCATCCCAAGGCGAGACTGACACCAGACTGACCCCATCACGAGGCGAGGCTGACACCAGACTGATCCCATCACGAGGCGAGGCTGACACCAGACTGACCCCATCACTAGGCGAGGCTGACACCAGACTGACCCCATCATGAGGCGAGGCTGACACCAGACTGACACGATCACGAGGCGAGGCTGACACCAGACTGACCCCATCACGAGGCGAGACTGACACCAGACTGACCCCATCACGAGGCGAGACTGACACCAGACTGACCCCATCACGAGGCGAGGCTGACACCAGACTGATCCCATCACGAGGCGAGGCTGACACCAGACTGACCCCATCACTAGGCGAGGCTGACACCAGACTGACCCCATCATGAGGCGAGGCTGACACCAGACTGACACGATCACGAGGCGAGGCTGACACCAGACTGACACCATCATGATGTGAGGCTGACACCAGACTGACCCCATCACTAGGCGAGGCTGACACCAGACTGACCCCATGACGAGGCGAGACTGACTCCAGACTGACCCCATCATGTTGTGAGACTGACACCAGACTGACCCCATCACGAGGCGAGGCTGACACCAGACTGACCCAATCACGAGGCGAGGCTGACACCAGACTGACCCCATCACGAGGCGAGACTGACACCGGACTGACCCCATCACGAGGCGAGACTGACACCAGACTGACACCATCATGATGTGAGGCTGACACCAGACTGACCCCATCACGAGGCGATGCTGACACCAGTCTTACCCAATCACGAGGCGAGGCTGACACCAGACTGACACCATCACAAGGCGAAGCTGACACCAGATTGACACCATCATGATGTGAGGCTGACACCAGACTGACCCCGTCACGGAGCGAGGCTGACACCAGACTGACCCTATCACGAGGCGAGGCTTACACCAGACTGACCCCATCACGAGGCGAGGTTGACACCAGACTGACACCATTACGATGTGAGGCTGACACCAGACTGACCCCATCACGAGGCGAGGCTGACACCAGACTGACACCATCACAAGGCGAGGCTGACACCAGACTGACACCATCACGATGCAAGGCTGATGCCAGACTGACCCCATCGCGAGGCGAGGCTGACACCTGACTGACACCATCACAATGTGAGGCTGACACCAGACTGACCACATCACGAGGCGAGGCTGACACCAGACTGACCCCATCACGAGGCGAGGCTGACACCAGACTGACCCCATCACGAGGAGAGGCTGACACCAGACTGACCCCATCACGAGGCGAGGCTGACACCAGACTGACCCCATCACGAGGCGAGGCTGATACCAGACTGACACCATCATGATGTGAGGCTGACACCAGACTGACCCCATCACGAGGCGAGGCTGACATCAGACTGACAATATAATGATGTGAGGCTGCCACCAGACTGACCCCATCACGTGGTGAGGCTGACACCAGAATGACCCATTCACGAGGCGAGGCTGACACCAGCCTGACACCATCATGATGTGAGGCTGACACCAGACTGACCCCATCACGTGGTGAGGCTGACACCAGACTGACCCCATCACGAGGCGAGGCTGAAACCAAACTGACCCCATCACGAGGCGAGGCTGACACTAGACTGACCCCATCACGAGGCGAGGCTGACACCAGACTGACCCCATCACGAGGCGAGGCTGACACCAGACTGACCCCATCACGAGGCGAGGCTGACACTAGACTGAAACCATCACGATGTGAGGCTGACACCAGACTTACCCCATCACAAGTCGAGGCTGACACCAGACTGACACCATCACGAGTAGAGACTGACACCAGACTGACACCATCACGAGGCGAGGCTGACACCAGACTGACACCATCATGATGTGAGGCTGACACCAGACTGACCTCATCACGAGGCAAGGCTGACACCAGACTGACACCATCACGAGGCGAGGTTGACACCAGAATGTCACCATCATGATGTGAGGCTGACACCAGACTGACCCCATCACTAGGCGAGGCTGAAACCAGACTGACCCCATCACGAGGCGAGGCTGACACCAGACTGACACCATCACGAGGCGAGGCTGACACCAGACTGACCCCATCATGATGTGAGGCTGACACTAGACTGACACCATCATTAGGCGAGTCTGACACCAGACTGACCCCGTCACGAGGCGAGGCTGACACCAGACTGACCCCGTCACGGGGCGAGGCTGACACCAGACTGACCCCATCACGAGGCGAGGCTGACACCAGACTGACGCCATCACGAGGCGAGACTGACACCAGACTGACACCATCACGAGGCGAGACTGACACCAGACTGACCCCATCATGATGTGAGGCTGACACCAGACTGACCCCATCACGAGGCGAGGCTGACACCAGACTGACCCCATCACGAGGCGAGGCTGACACCAGACTGACCCCATCACGAAGCGAGGCTGACACCAGACTGACACCATCACAAGGCGAAGCTGACACAAGATTGACACCATCATGATGTGAGGCTGACACCAGACTGACCCCGTCACGGGGCGAGGCTGACACCAGACTGACCCCATCACGGGGCGAGGCTGACACCAGACTGACCCCATCACGAGACGAGACTGACACCAGACTGACCCAATCACAAGGCGAGGCTGACAAGAGACTGACTCCATCACGAAGCGAGGCTGACACCAGACATCCCCCATCACGGGGCGAGGCTGACACCAGACTAACCCCATCACGAGGCGAGACTGACACCAGACTGACCCCATCACGAGGCGATGCTGACACCAGACTGACCCCATCACGAGGCGAGACTGACACCAGACTGACCCCATCACAAGGCGAGACTGACACCAGACTGACCCCATCACGAGGCGAGGCTGACACCAGACTGATCCCATCACGAGGCGAGGCTGACACCAGACTGACCCCATCACTAGGCGAGGCTGACACCAGACTGACCCCATCAGGAGGCGAGGCTGACACCAGACTGACACGATCACGAGGCAAGGCTGACACCAGACTGACCCCATCACGAGGCGAGACTGACACCAGACTGACCCCATCACGAGGCGAGACTGACACCAGACTGACCCCATCACGAGGCGAGGCTGACACCAGACTGACCCCATCACTAGGCGAGGCTGACACCAGACTGACCCCATCATGAGGCGAGGCTGACACCAGACTGACACGATCACGAGGCGAGGCTGACACCAGACTGACCCCATCACTAGGCGAGGCTGACACCAGACTGACGCCATGACGAGGCGAGACTGACTCCAGACTGACCCCATCATGTTGTGAGACTGACACCAGACTGACCCCATCACGAGGCGAGGCTGACACCAGACTGATCCCATCACGAGGCGAGGCTGACACCAGACTGACCCATTCACGAGGCGAGGCTGACACCAGCCTGTCACCATCATGATGTGAGGCTGACACCAGACTGACCCCATCACGTGGTGAGGCTGACACCAGACTGACCCCATCACGAGGCGAGGCTGACACCAGACTGACACCATCACGAGGCGAGGCTGACACCAGACTGACCCCATCATGATGTGAGGCTGACACTAGACTGACACCATCACTAGGCGAGTCTGACACCAGACTGACCCCGTCACGAGGCGAGGCTGACACTAGACTGACCCCATCACGAGGCGAGGCTGACACCAGACTGACCCCATCACGAAGCGAGGCTGACACCAGACTGACACCATCACAAGGCGAAGCTGACACAAGATTGACACCATCATGATGTGAGGCTGACACCAGACTGACCCCGTCACGGGGCGAGGCTGACACCAGACTGACCCCATCACGGGGCGAGGCTGACACCAGACTGACCCCATCACGAGACGAGACTGACACCAGACTGACCCAATCACAAGGCGAGGCTGACACCAGACTGACTCCATCACGAAGCGAGGCTGACACCAGACTTACCCCATCACGGGGCGAGGCTGACACCAGACTAACCCCATCACGAGGCGAGACTGACACCAGACTGACCCCATCACGAGGCGATGCTGACACCAGACTGACCCCATCACGAGGCGAGACTGACACCAGACTGACCCCATCACAAGGCGAGACTGACACCAGACTGACCCCATCACGAGGCGAGGCTGACACCAGACTGACACGATCACGAGGCAAGGCTGACACCAGACTGACACCATCACGAGGCGAGGCTGACACCAGACTGACCCCATCATGATGTGAGGCTGACACTAGACTGACACCATCACTAGGCGAGTCTGACACCAGACTGACCCCGTCACGAGGCGAGGCTGACACCAGACTGACCCCGTCACGGGGCGAGGCTGACACCAGACTGACCCCATCACGAGGCGAGGCTGACACCAGACTGACGCCATCACGAGGCGAGACTGACACCAGACTGACACCATCACGAGGCGAGACTGACACCAGACTGACCCCATCACGAGGCGAGGCTGACACCAGACTGACACCATCACGAGATGTGGCTGACACCAGACTGACCCCATCATGATGTGAGGCTGACACCAGACTGACCCCATCACTAGGCGAGGCTGACACCAGACTGACCCCATCACGAGGCGAGGCTGACACCAGACTGACCCCATC
Source organism: Staurois parvus (assembly GCF_062004578.1). Classification (NCBI taxonomy): domain Eukaryota; kingdom Metazoa; phylum Chordata; class Amphibia; order Anura; family Ranidae; genus Staurois; species Staurois parvus. Next base: position 116,837 of record NW_028318901.1, on the reverse strand, counting down.
ATGATGTGAGGCTGACACCAGACTGACCACATCACTAGGCGAGGTTAACACCAGACTGACCCCATCACGAGGCGAGGCTGACACCAGACTGACACCATCACGAGGCGAGGCTGACACCAGTCTGACCCCATCACGAGGCGAGGCTGACACCAGACTGACCCCATCACTAGGCGAGGCTGACACCAGACTGACCCCATCACTAGGCGAGGCTGACACCAGACTGACCCCATCACGAGGCGAGGCTGACACCAGACTGACCCCATCACGAGGCGAGGCTGACACCAGACTGACCCCATCACGAGGCGAGGCTGACACCAGACTGACCCCATCACGAGGCGAGGCTGACACCAGACTGACCCCATCATGAGGCGAGGCTGACACCAGACTGACACCATCACTAGGCGAAGCTGACACCAGATTGACACCATCATGATGTGAGGCTGACACCAGACTGACCCCATCACTAGGCGAGGCTGACACCAGACTGACCCCATGACGAGGCGAGACTGACTCCAGACTTACCCCATCATGTTGTGAGACTGACACCAGACTGACCCCATCACGAGGCGAGGCTGACACCAGACTGACCCAATCACGAGGCGAGGCTGACACCAGACTGACCCCATCACGAGGCGAGACTGACACCGGACTGACCCCATCACGAGGCGAGACTGACACCAGACTGACACCATCATGATGTGAGGCTGACACCAGACTGACCCCATCACGAGGCGATGCTGACACCAGTCTTACCCAATCACGAGGCGAGGCTGACACCAGACTGACACCATCACAAGGCGAAGCTGACACCAGATTGACACCATCATGATGTGAGGCTGACACCAGACTGACCCCGTCACGGAGCGAGGCTGACACCAGACTGACCCTATCACGAGGCGAGGCTTACACCAGACTGACCCCATCACGAGGCGAGGTTGACACCAGACTGACACCATTACGATGTGAGGCTGACACCAGACTGACCCCATCACGAGGCGAGGCTGACACCAGACTGACACCATCACGAGGCGAGGCTGACACCAGACTGACACCATCACGATGCAAGGCTGATGCCAGACTGACCCCATCGCGAGGCGAGGCTGACACCTGACTGACACCATCACGATGTGAGGCTGACACCAGACTGACCACATCACGAGGCGAGGCTGACACCAGACTGACCCCATCACTAGGCGAGGCTGACACCAGACTGACCCCATCACGAGGCGAGGCTGACACCAGACTGACCCCATCACGGGGCGAGGCTGACACCAGACTGACCCCATCACGAGACGAGACTGACACCAGACTGACCCCATCAAGAGGAGAGGCTGACACCAGACTGACCCCATCACGAGGCGAGGCTGAAACCAGACTGACCCCGTCACGAGGCAAGGCTGACACCAGACTGACCCAATCACAAGGCGAGGCTGACACCAGACTGACACCATCACGAGGCGAGGCTGACACCAGACTGACCCCATCACGAGGCGAGACTGACACCGGACTGACCCCATCACGAGGCGAGGCTGACACCAGACTGACACCATCATGATGTGAGGCTGACACCAGACTGACCCCATCACGAGGTGAGGCTGACACCAGACTGACTCCATCACGAACCGAGGCTGACACCAGACTTACCCCATCACGGGGCGAGGCTGACACCAGACTAACCCCATCACGAGGCGAGACTGACACCAGACTGACCCCATCACGAGGCGAGACTGACACCAGACTGACCCCATCACAAGGCGAGACTGACACCAGACTGACCCCATCACGAGGCGAGGCTGACACCAGACTGATCCCATCACGAGGCGAGGCTGACACCAGACTGACCCCATCACTAGGCGAGGCTGACACCAGACTGACACCATCATGATGTGAGGCTGACACCAGACTGACCCCATCACTAGGCGAGGCTGACACCAGAATGACCCCATGACGAGGCGAGACTGACTCCAGACTGACCCCATCATGTTGTGAGACTGACACCAGACTGACCCCATCACGAGGCGAGGCTGACACCAGACTGACCCCATCACTAGGCGAGGCTGACACCAGACTGACCCCATCATGAGGCGAGGCTGACACCAGACTGACACGATCACGAGGCGAGGCTGACACCAGACTGACACCATCATGATGTGAGGCTGAAACCAGACTGACCCCATCACTAGGCAAGGCTGACACCAGACTGACCCCATGACGAGGCGAGACTGACTCCAGACTGACCCCATCATGTTGTGAGGCTGACACCAGACTGACCCCATCACGAGGCGATGCTGACACCAGACTGACGCCATCACGAGGCGAGACTGATACCAGACTGACCCCATCACGAGGCGAGACTGACACCAGACTGACCCCATCACGGGACGAGGCTGACACCAGACTGACCCCATCACGAGGCGAGACTGACACCAGACTGACACCATCACGAGGCGAGACTGACACAAGACTGACCCCATCACGATGTGAGGCTGACACCAGACTGACCCCATCACGAGGCGATGCTGACACCAGACTGACCCCATCACGAGGCGAGACTGACACCAGACTGACACCATCACGAGGCGAGACTGACACCAGACTGACCCCATCATGATGTGAGGCTGACACCAGACTGACCCCATCACGAGGCGATGCTGACACCAGACTGACCCCATCACGAGGCGAGACTGACACCAGACTGACCCCTTCATGAGGCGAGACTGACACCAGACTGACCCCATCACGGGACGAGGCTGACACCAGACTGACCCCATCACGAGGCGAGACTGACTGCAGACTAACACCATCACGAGGCGAGACTGACACCAGACTGACCCCATCACGAGGCGAGGCTGACACCAGACTGACCCCATCACGAGGCGGGGCTGACACCAGACTGACCCCATCACGAGGCGAGGCTGACACCAGACTGACACCATCACGAGGCGAGGCTGACACCAGACTGACACCATCACGAGACGAGGCTGACACCAGACTGACACCATCATGATGTGAGGCTGACACCAGACTGACCCCATCACGAGGCGAGACTGACACCAGACTGACCCCATCACGAGGCGAGGCTGACTCCAGAATGACACCATCACGAGGCGAGGCTGACACCAGACTGACACCATCATGATGTGAGACTGACACCAGACTGACCCCATCACGAGGCGAGACTGACACCAGACTGACACCATCACGAGGCGAGACTGACACCAGACTGACCCCCTCATGAGGCGAGGCTGACACCAGACTGACCTCGTCACGAGGCGGGGCTGACACCAGACTGACCCCATCACGGGGCGAGGCTGACACCAGACTGACCCCATCACGAGGCGAGACTGACACCAGACTGACCCCATTACGAGGCGAGACTGACTCCAGACTGACCCCATCATGATGTGAGGCTAACACCAGACTGACCCCATCACGAGGCGATGCTGACACCAGACTGACCCCATCGCGAGGCGAGGCTGACACCAGACTGACACCATCACGAGGCGAGGCTGACACCAGCCTGACCCCATCACGAGGCGAGGCTGACACCAGACTGACCCCATCACGAGGCAAGGCTGACACCAGACTGACACCATCACAAGGCAAAGCTGACACCAGATTGACACCATCATGATGTGAGGCTGACACCAGACTGACCCCATCACGGGACGAGGCTGACACCAGACTGACCCCATCACGAGGCGAGACTGACACCAGACTGACCCCATCACGAGGCGATGCTGAAACCAGACTGACCCCATCACGTGGCGAGACTGACACCAGACTGACCCCATCACGAGGCGAGACTGACACCAGACTGACCACATCACGATGTGAGGCTGACACCAGACTGACCCCATCACGAGGCGAGGCTGACACCAGACTGACCCCATCACGAGGCGAGACTGACACCGGACTGACCCCATCACGAGGCGAGGCTGACACCAGACTGACACCATCATGATGTGAGGCTGACACCAGACTGACCCCATCACGGGGCGAGGCTGACACCAGACTGACCCCATCACGAGGCGAGGCTGACACCAGACTGACCCCATCACGAGGCGAGACTGACACCGGAATGACCCAATCACGGGGCGAGGCTGACACCAGACTGACCCCATCACGAGGCGAGGCTGACACCAGACTGACACCATCACGAGGCGTGGCTGACACCAGACTGACCCCATCATGATGTGAGGCTGACACCAGACTGACCCCATAACGAGGCGATGCTGACACCAGACTGACACCATCATGATATAAAGCTGACACCAGACTGACCCCGTCACGGGGCGAGGCTGACACCAGACTGACCCCATCACGAGGCGAGGCTGACACCAGACTGACTCCATCACGAGGCGAGGCTGACACCAGACTGACAACATCACAAGGCGAAGCTGACACAAGATTGACACCATCATGATGTGAGGCTGACACCAGACTGACCCCATCACGGGGCGAGGCTGACACCAGACTGACCCCATCACGGGGCGAGACTGACACCAGACTGACCCCATCACGAGACTAGACTGACACCAGACTGACCCCATCAAGAGGCGAGGCTGACACCAGACTGACCCCGTCACGAGGCGAGGCTGACACCAGACTGACCCCGTCACGAGGCGAGGCTGACACCAGACTGACCCAATCACAAGGCGAGGCTGACACCAGACTGACCCCATCACGAGGCGAGACTGACACCGGACTGACCCCATCACGAGGCGAGGCTGACACCAGACTGACACCATCATGATGTGAGGCTGACACCAGACTGACCCCATCACGAGGCGAGGCTGACACCAGACTGACCCCATCACGAGGCGAGACTGACACCAGACTGACCCCATCATGATGTGAGGCTGACACCAGACTGACCCCATCACGAGGCGATGCTGACACCAGTCTTACCCAATCACGAGGCGAGGCTGACACCAGACTGACACCATCACAAGGCGAAGCTGACACCAGATTGACACCATCATGATGTGAGGCTGACACCAGACTGACCCCGTCACGGAGCGAGGCTGACACCAGACTGACCCCATCACGAGGCGAGGCTGACACCAGACTGACACCGTCACGAGGCGAGGCTGACTCCAGACTGACCCCATCACGAGGCGAGGCAGACACCGGACTGACCCCACCACGAGGCGAGGCTGACACCAGACTGACTCCATCACGAGGCGAGGCTGACACCAGACTGAACCCATCACGAGGCGAGACTGACACCAGACTGACCCCATCATGATGTGAGGCTGACACCAGACTGACCCCATCACGAGGCGATGCTGACACCAGTCTTACCCAATCACCAGGCGAGGCTGACACCAGACTGACACTATCACAAGGCGAAGCTGACACCAGATTGACACCATCATGATGTGAGGCTGACACCAGACTGACCCCGTCACAGAGCGAGGCTGACACCAGACTGACCCCATCACGAGGCGAGGCTGACACCAGACTGACACCGTCACGAGGCGAGGCTGACTCCAGACTGACCCAATCACGAGGCGAGGCGGACACCGGACTGACCCCATCACGAGGCGAGGCTGACACCAGACTGACCCCATCACGAGGCGAGGCTGACACCAGACTGACCCCATCACGATGCGAGGCTGACACCAGACTGACCCCATCACTAGCGAGGCTGACACCAGACTGACCCCATCATGATGTGAGGCTGACACCAGACTGACACCATCACAAGGCGAGACTGACACCAGACTGACACCATCACAAGGCGAAGCTGACACCAGATTGACACCATCATGATGTGAGGATGACACCAGAATGACCCCGTCACGGAGCGAGGCTGACACCAGACTGACCCCATCACGAGGCGAGACTGACACCAGATTGACCCAATCACGAGGCGAGGCTGACACTAGACTGACCCCATCACGAGGCGAGACTGACACCAGACTGACCCCATCATGAGGCGAAGCTGACACCAGACTGAGCCCATCACGAGGCGAGGCTGACAGCAGACTGACCCCATCACTAGGCGAGGCTGACACCAGACTGACCCCATCACGAGGCGAGGCTGACACCAGATTGACCCCATCACGAGGCGAGGCTGACACCAGACTGACCCCATCACGAGTCGAGACTGACACCAGACTTAACCCATCACGAGGCAAGGCTGACACCAGACTGACAACATCACAAGGCGAGGCTGACACCAGACTGACCCCATCACGAGGCGAGACTGACACCGGACTGACCCCATCACGAGGCGAGGCTGACACCAGACTGACACCATCATGATGTGAGGCTGACACCAGACTGACCCCATCACGAGGTGAGGCTGACACCAGACTGACTCCATCACGAGGCGAGGCTGACACCAGACTGACCCCATCACGAGGCGAGACTGACACCAGACTGACCCCATCATGATGTGAGGCTGACACCAGACTGACCCCATCACGAGGCGATGCTGACACCAGTCTTACCCAACCACGAGGCGAGGCTGACACCAGACTGACACCATCACAAGGCGAAGCTGACACCAGATTGACACCATCATGATGTGAGGCTGACACCAGACTGACCCCGTCACGGAGCGAGGCTGACACCAGACTGACCCCATCACGAGGCGAGGCTGACACCAGACTGACACCGTCACGAGGCGAGGCTGACTCCAGACTGACCCCATCACGAGGCGAGGCAGACACCGGACTGACCCCATCACGAGGCGAGGCTGACACCAGACTGACTCCATCACGAGGCGAGGCTGACACCAGACTGAACCCATCACGAGGCGAGACTGACACCAGACTGACCCCATCATGATGTGAGGCTGACACCAGACTGACCCCATCACGAGGCGAGGCTGACACCAGACTGACCCCATCACGAGGCGAGGCTGACACCAGACTGACCCCATCACGAGGCGAGGCTGACACCAGACTGACAACATCACAAGGCGAAGCTGACACAAGATTGACACCATCATGATGTGAGGCTGACACCAGACTGACCCCATCACGGGGCGAGGCTGACACCAGACTGACCCCATCACGGGGCGAGACTGACACCAGACTGACCCCATCACGAGACTAGACTGACACCAGACTGACCCCATCAAGAGGCGAGGCTGACACCAGACTGACCCCGTCACGAGGCGAGGCTGACACCAGACTGACCCCGTCACGAGGCGAGGCTGACACCAGACTGACCCAATCACAAGGCGAGGCTGACACCAGACTGACCCCATCACGAGGCGAGACTGACACCGGACTGACCCCATCACGAGGCGAGGCTGACACCAGACTGACACCATCATGATGTGAGGCTGACACCAGACTGACCCCATCACGAGGTGAGGCTGACACCAGACTGACTCCATCACGAGGCGAGGCTGACACCAGACTGACCCCATCACGAGGCGAGACTGACACCAGACTGACCCCATCATGATGTGAGGCTGACACCAGACTGACCCCATCACGAGGCGATGCTGACACCAGTCTTACCCAATCACGAGGCGAGGCTGACACCAGACTGACACCATCACAAGGCGAAGCTGACACCAGATTGACACCATCATAATGTGAGGCTGACACCAGACTGACCCCGTCACGGAGCGAGGCTGACACCAGACTGACCCCATCACGAGGCGAGGCTGACACCAGACTGACACCGTCACGAGGCGAGGCTGACTCCAGACTGACCCCATCACGAGGCGAGGCAGACACCGGACTGACCCCACCACGAGGCGAGGCTGACACCAGACTGACTCCATCACGAGGCGAGGCTGACACCAGACTGAACCCATCACGAGGCGAGACTGACACCAGACTGACCCCATCATGATGTGAGGCTGACACCAGACTGACCCCATCACGAGGCGATGCTGACACCAGTCTTACCCAATCACGAGGCGAGGCTGACACCAGACTGACACTATCACAAGGCGAAGCTGACACCAGATTGACACCATCATGATGTGAGGCTGACACCAGACTGACCCCGTCACAGAGCGAGGCTGACACCAGACTGACCCCATCACGAGGCGAGGCTGACACCAGACTGACACCGTCACGAGGCGAGGCTGACTCCAGACTGACCCCATCACGAGGCGAGGCGGACACCGGACTGACCCCATCACGAGGCGAGGCTGACACCAGACTGACCCCATCACGAGGCGAGGCTGACACCAGACTGACCCCATCACTAGCGAGGCTGACACCAGACTGACACCGTCACGAGGCGAGGCTGACTCCAGACTGACCCCATCACGAGGCGAGGCTGACACCAGACTGACCCCATCACGATGCGAGGCTGACACCAGACTGACCCCATCACTAGCGAGGCTGACACCAGACTGACCCCATCATGATGTGAGGCTGACACCAGACTGACACCATCACAAGGCGAGACTGACACCAGACTGACACCATCACAAGGCGAAGCTGACACCAGATTGACACCATCATGATGTGAGGATGACACCAGAATGACCCCGTCACGGAGCGAGGCTGACACCAGACTGACCCCATCACGAGGCGAGACTGACACCAGATTGACCCAATCACGAGGCGAGGCTGACACTAGTCAGCCCATCACGAGGCGATGCTGACACCAGTCTTACCCAATCACGAGGCGAGGCTGACACCAGACTGACACTATCACAAGGCGAAGCTGACACCAGATTGACACCATCATGATGTGAGGCTGACACCAGACTGACCCCGTCACAGAGCGAGGCTGACACCAGACTGACCCCATCACGAGGCGAGGCTGACACCAGACTGACACCGTCACGAGGCGAGGCTGACTCCAGACTGACCCCATCACGAGGCGAGGCGGACACCGGACTGACCCCATCACGAGGCGAGGCTGACACCAGACTGACCCCATCACGAGGCGAGGCTGACACCAGACTGACCCCATCACTAGCGAGGCTGACACCAGACTGACACCGTCACGAGGCGAGGCTGACTCCAGACTGACCCCAGCACGAGGCGAGGCGGACACCGGACTGACCCCATCACGAGGCGAGGCTGACACCAGACTGACCCCATCACGAGGCGAGGCTGACACCAGACTGACCCCATCACTAGCGAGGCTGACACCAGACTGACCCCATCATGATGTGAGGCTGACACCAGACTGACACCATCACAAGGCGAGACTGACACCAGACTGACACCATCACAAGGCGAAGCTGACACCAGATTGACACCATCATGATGTGAGGATGACACCAGACTGACCCCGTCACGGAGCGAGGCTGACACCAGACTGACCCCATCACGAGGCCAGACTGACACCAGATTGACCCAATCACAAGGCGAGGCTGACACTAGACTGACCCCATCACGAGGCGAGACTGACACCAGACTGACCCCATCATGAGGCGAAGCTGACACCAGACTGAGCCCATCACGAGGCGAGGCTGACAGCAGACTGACCCCATCACTAGGCGAGGCTGACACCAGACTGACCCCATCACGAGGCGAGGCTGACACCAGATTGACCCCATCACGAGGCGAGGCTGACACCAGACTGACCCCATCACGAGGCGAGACTGACACCAGACTTAACCCATCACGAGGCAAGGCTGACACCAGACTGACAACATCACAAGGCGAGGCTGACACCAGACTGACCCCATCACGAGGCGAGACTGACACCGGACTGACCCCATCACGAGGCGAGGCTGACACCAGACTGACACCATCATGATGTGAGGCTGACACCAGACTGACCCCAGCACGAGGTGAGGCTGACACCAGACTGACTCCATCACGAGGCGAGGCTGACACCAGACTGACCCCATCACGAGGCGAGACTGACACCAGACTGACCCCATCATGATGTGAGGCTGACACCAGACTGACCCCATCACGAGGCGATGCTGACACCAGTCTTACCCAATCACGAGGCGAGGCTGACACCAGACTGACACCATCACAAGGCGAAGCTGACACCAGATTGACACCATCATGATGTGAGGCTGACACCAGACTGACCCCGTCACGGAGCGAGGCTGACACCAGACTGACCCCATCACGAGGCGAGGCTGACACCAGACTGACACCGTCACGAGGCGAGGCTGACTCCAGACTGACCCCATCACGAGGCGAGGCAGACACCGGACTGACCCCATCACGAGGCGAGGCTGACACCAGACTGACTCCATCACGAGGCGAGGCTGACACCAGACTGAACCCATCACGAGGCGAGACTGACACCAGACTGACCCCATCATGATGTGAGGCTGACACCAGACTGACCCCATCACGAGGCGATGCTGACACCAGTCTTACCCAATCACGAGGCGAGGCTGACACCAGACTGACACTATCACAAGGCGAAGCTGACACCAGATTGACACCATCATGATGTGAGGCTGACACCAGACTGACCCCGTCACAGAGCGAGGCTGACACCAGACTGACCCCATCACGAGGCGAGGCTGACACCAGACTGACACCGTCACGAGGCGAGGCTGACTCCAGACTGACCCCATCACGAGGCGAGGCGGACACCGGACTGACCCCATCACGAGGCGAGGCTGACACCAGACTGACCCCATCACGAGGCGAGGCTGACACCAGACTGACCCCATCACTAGCGAGGCTGACACCAGACTGACACCGTCACGAGGCGAGGCTGACTCCAGACTGACCCCAGCACGAGGCGAGGCGGACACCGGACTGACCCCATCACGAGGCGAGGCTGACACCAGACTGACCCCATCACGAGGCGAGGCTGACACCAGACTGACCCCATCACTAGCGAGGCTGACACCAGACTGACCCCATCATGATGTGAGGCTGACACCAGACTGACACCATCACAAGGCGAGACTGACACCAGACTGACACCATCACAAGGCGAAGCTGACACCAGATTGACACCATCATGATGTGAGGATGACACCAGACTGACCCCGTCACGGAGCGAGGCTGACACCAGACTGACCCCATCACGAGGCGAGACTGACACCAGATTGACCCAATCACGAGGCGAGGCTGACACTAGACTGACCCCATCACGAGGCGAGACTGACACCAGACTGACCCCATCATGAGGCGAAGCTGACACCAGACTGAGCCCATCACGAGGCGAGGCTGACAGCAGACTGACCCCATCACTAGGCGAGGCTGACACCAGACTGACCCCATCACGAGGCGAGGCTGACACCAGATTGACCCCATCACGAGGCGAGGCTGACACCAGACTTAACCCATCACGAGGCAAGGCTGACACCAGACTGACAACATCACAAGGCGAAGCTGACACCAGATTGACACCATCATGATGTGAGGCTGACACCAGACGGACCTAATCACGGGACGAGGCTGACACCAGACTGACCCCTTCACGAGGCGACACTGACACCAGACTGACACCATCACGAGGCGAGACTGACACCAGACTGACCCCACGACAAGGCGAGGCTGACACCAGACTGACCCCATCATGATGTGAGGCTGACACCAGACTGACCCCATCACTAGGCGAGGCTGACACCAGACTGACCCCATCACGAGGCGAGGCTGACACCAGACTGACCCCATCACTAGCGAGGCTGACACCAGACTGACACCGTCACGAGGCGAGGCTGACTCCAGACTGACCCCAGCACGAGGCGAGGCGGACACCGGACTGACCCCATCACGAGGCGAGGCTGACACCAGACTGACCCCATCACGAGGCGAGGCTGACACCAGACTGACCCCATCACTAGCGAGGCTGACACCAGACTGACCCCATCATGATGTGAGGCTGACACCAGACTGACACCATCACAAGGCGAGACTGACACCAGACTGACACCATCACAAGGCGAAGCTGACACCAGATTGACACCATCATGATGTGAGGATGACACCAGACTGACCCCGTCACGGAGCGAGGCTGACACCAGACTGACCCCATCACGAGGCGAGACTGACACCAGATTGACCCAATCACGAGGCGAGGCTGACACTAGACTGACCCCATCACGAGGCGAGACTGACACCAGACTGACCCCATCATGAGACGAAGCTGACACCAGACTGAGCCCATCACGAGGCGAGGCTGACAGCAGACTGACCCCATCACTAGGCGAGGCTGACACCAGACTGACCCCATCACGAGGCGAGGCTGACACCAGATTGACCCCATCACGAGGCGAGGCTGACACCAGACTTAACCCATCACGAGGCAAGGCTGACACCAGACTGACAACATCACAAGGCGAAGCTGACACCAGATTGACACCATCATGATGTGAGGCTGACACCAGACGGACCTAATCACGGGACGAGGCTGACACCAGACTGACCCCTTCACGAGGCGACACTGACACCAGACTGACACCATCACGAGGCGAGACTGACACCAGACTGACCCCACGACAAGGCGAGGCTGACACCAGACTGACCCCATCATGATGTGAGGCTGACACCAGACTGACCCCATCACTAGGCGAGGCTGACACCAGACTGACCCCATCACGAGGCGAGGCTGACACCAGACTGACACCATCACGAGGCGAGGCTGACACCAGACTGACCCCATCATGATGTGAGGCTGACACCAGACTGACCCCATCACTAGGCGAGGCTGACACCAGACTGACCCCATCACGAGGCGAGGCTGACACCAGACTGACACCCTCACGAGGCGAGGCTGACACCAGACTGACACCATCATGATGTGAGGCTGACACCAGACTGACCCCATCACGAGGCGAGACTGACAACAGACTGACCCCATCACGAGGCGAGACTGACACCAGACTGACCCCATCACGAGGCGAGACTGACACCAGACTGACCCCATCATGATGTGAGGCTGACACCAGACTGACCCCATCACGAGGCGATGCTGACACCAGACTTACCCCATCACGAGGCGAGGCTGACACCAGACTGACCCTATCACTAGGCGAGGCTGACACCAGACTGACCCCATCACGAGGCGAGGCTGACACCAGACTGACACCATCATGATGTGAGGCTGACACCAGACTGACCCCATCACGAGGTGAGGCTGTCACCAGACTGACACCATCACGAGGCAAGGCTGACACCAGACTGACACCATCATGATGTGAGGCTGACACCAGACTGACCCCATCACGAGGCGAGGGTGACACCAGACTGACCCTATCACTAGGCGAGGCTGACACCAGACTGACCCCATCACGAGGCGAGTCTGACACCAGACTGACCCCATCACGAGGCGAGGCTGACACCAGACTGACCCCATCACGAGGCGAGGCTGACACCAGACTGACCCCATCACGAGGCGAGCCTGACACCAGACTGACCCCATCACGAGGCGAGGCTGACACCAGACTGACACCATCACGAGGTGAGGCTGACACCAGACTGACACCATCACGAGGCAAGGCTGACACCAGACTGACCCCATCACGAGGCGAGGCTGACACCTGACTGACACCATCATGATGTGAGGCTGACACCAGACTGACCCCATCACGAGGCGAGGCTGACACTAGACTGACCCCATCACTAGGCGACGCTGACACCAGACTGACCCCATCACGAGGCGAGGCTGACACCAGACTGACCCCATCACGAGGCGAGGCTGACACCAGACTGACCCCATCACGAGGCGAGGCTGACACCAGACTGACCCCATCACGAGGCGAGGCTGACACCAGACTGACACCATCACGATGTGAGGCTGACACCAGACTTACCCCATCAAGAGGCAAGGCTGACACCAGACTGACCCCATCACGAGGCGAGGCTGACACCAGACTGACACCATCACGAGTCGAGACTGACACCAGACTGACACCGTCACGAGGCGAGGCTGACACCAGACTGACACCATCATGAGGCGAAGCTGACACCAGACTGAGCCCATCACGAGGCGAGGCTGACAGCAGACTGACCCCATCACTAGGCGAGGCTGACACCAGACTGACCCCATCACGAGGCGAGGCTGACACCAGACTGACCCCATCACGAGGCGAGGCTGACACCAGACTGACCCCATCACGAGGAGAGACTGACACCAGATTGACCCAATCACGAGGCGAGGCTGACACTAGACTGACCCCATCACGAGGCGAGACTGACACCAGACTGACCCCATCATGAGGCGAAGCTGACACCAGACTGACCCCATCATGAGGCGAAGCTGACACCAGACTGAGCCCATCACGAGGCGAGGCTGACAGCAGACTGACACCATCACTAGGCGAGGCTGACACCAGACTGACCCCATCACGAGGCGAGGCTGACACCAGACTGACCCCATCACGAGGCGAGGCTAACACCAGACTGACCCCATCACGAGGCGAGACTGACACCAGACTTAACCCATCACGAGGCAAGGCTAACACCAGACTGACAACATCACAAGGCGAAGCTGACACCAGATTGACACCATCATGATGTGAGGCTGACACCAGACGGACCTCATCACGGGACGAGGCTGACACCAGACTGACCCCATCACGAGGCGACACTGACACCAGACTGACACCATCACGAGGCGAGACTGACACCAGACTGACCCCACGACAAGGCGAGGCTGACACCAGACTGACCCCATCATGATGTGAGGCTGACACCAGACTGACCCCATCACTAGGCGAGGCTGACACCAGACTGACCCCATCACGAGGCGAGGCTGACACCAGACTGACACCATCAGGAGGCGAGGCTGACACCAGACTGACCCCATCATGATGTGAGGCTGACACCAGACTGACCCCATCACGAGGCGAGACTGACAACAGACTGACCCCATCACGAGGCGAGACTGACACCATACTGACCCCATCACGAGGCGAGACTGACACCAGACTGACCCCATCATGATGTGAGGCTGACACTAGACTGACCCCATCACGAGGCGATGCTGACACCAGACTTACCCCATCACGAGGCGAGGCTGACACCAGACTGACCCTATCACTAGGCGAGGCTGACACCAGACTGACCCCATCACGAGGCGAGGCTGACACCAGACTGACACCATCATGATGTGAGGCTGACACCAGACTGACCCCATCACGAGGTGAGGCTGTCACCAGACTGACACCATCACGAGGCAAGGCTGACACCAGACTGACACCATCATGATGTGAGGCTGACACCAGACTGACCCCATCACGAGGCGAGGGTGACACCAGACTGACCCTATGACTAGGCGAGGCTGACACCAGACTGACACCATCACGAGGCGAGGCTGACACCAGACTGACCCCATCACGAGGCGAGGCTGACACCAGACTGACACCATCACGAGGCGAGGCTGACACCAGACTGACCCCATCACGAGGCGAGGCTGACACCAGACTGACACCATCACGATGTGAGGCTGACACCAGACTTACCCCATCAAGAGTCGAGGCTGACACCAGACTGACCCCATCACGAGGCGAGGCTGACACCAGACTGACACCATCACGAGTCGAGACTGACACCAGACTGACACCATCACGAGGCGAGGCTGACACCAGACTGACACCATCATGATGTGAGGCTGACACCAGACTGACCTCATCACGAGGCGAGGCTGACACCAGACTGACCCCATCAAGAGCCGAGGCTGACACCAGACTGACCCCATCACGAGGCGAGGCTGAAACCACACTGAACCCGTCACGAGGCAAGGCTGACACCAGACTGACCCAATCACAAGGCGAGGCTGAAACCAGACTGACACCATCACGAGGCGAGGCTGACACCAGACTGACCCCATCACGAGGCGAGACTGACACCGGACTGACCCCATCATGATGTGAGGCTGACACCAGACTGACCCCATCACGAGACGATGCTGACACCAGACTGACCCCATCACGAGGCGAGACTGACACCAGACTGACCCCATCACGAGGCGAGACTGACACCAGACTGACCCCATCACGAGGCGAGGCTGACACCAGACTGACCCCATCACGAGCCGAGGCTGACACCAGACGAGGCGAGACTGACACCAGACTTACACCATCACTAGACAAGGCTGACACCAGACTGACCCCATCACGATGTGAGGCTGACACCAGACTCACACCATCACGAGGCGAGGCTGACACCAGACTGACCCCATCACGAGGCGAGGCTGACACCAGACTGACCCCATCACGAGGAGAGGCTGACACCAGACTGACACCATCACGAGGCGAGACTGACACCAGACTGACACCATCACGAGGCGAGGCTGACCCCAGACTGACACCATCATGATGTGAGGCTGACACCAGACTGACCCCATCACTAGGCGAGGCTGACAACAGACTTACACCATCACGAGGCGAGGCTGACACCAGACTGACCCCATCACGAGGAGAGGCTGACACCAGACTGACACCATCACGAGGCGAGACTGACACCAGACTGACACCATCACGAGGCGAGGCTGACCCCAGACTGACACCATCATGATGTGAGGCTGACACCAGACTGACCCCATCACGAGGCGAGGCTGACAACAGACTTACACCATCACGAGGCGAGGCTGACACCAGACTGACACCATCATGATGTGAGGCTGACACTAGACTGACCCCATCACGAGGCGAGGCTGACACCAGACTGACACCATCATGATGTGAGGCTGACACCAGACTGACCCCATCACGAGGCGAGACTGACACCAGACTGACACCATCACGAGGCGAGGCTGACACCAGACTGACCCCATCACGAGGCGAGGCTGACACCAGACTGACACCATCACGAGGCAAGGCTGACACCAGACTGACCCCATCACGAGGCGAGGCTGACACCTGACTGACACCATCATGATGTGAGGCTGACACCAGACTGACCCCATCACGAGGCGAGGCTGACACCGGACTGACCCCACCACGAGGCGAGGCTGACACCAGACTGACACCATCATGATGTGAGGCTAACACCAGACTGACCCCATCACAAGGCAAGGCTGACACCAGACTGACACCATCATGATGTGAGGCTGACACCAGACTGACCCCGTCACGAGGTGAGGCTGACACCAGACTGACACCATCACGAGGCGAGGCTGACACCAGACTGACACCATCATGATGTGAGGCTGACACCAGACTGACCCCATCACGAGGCGAGGCTGACACCAGAATGACCCCATTACGAGGCGAGGCTGACACCAGACTGACACCATCACGAGGCGAGGCTGACACCAGACTGACCCCATCACGAGGCGAGGCTGACACCAGACTGACCCCGTCACGGAGCGAGGCTGACACCAGACTGACCCCATCACGAGGCGAGACTGACACCAGACTGACACGATCACTAGGCGAGACTGACACCAGACTGACCCAATCACGAGGCGAGGCTGACACTAGACTGACCCCATCATGAGGCGAAGCTGACACCAGACTGACCCCATCACGAGGCGAGACTGACACCAGACTGACCCCATCACGAGGCGAGACTGACACCAGACTGACCCCATCATGATGTGAGGCTGACACCAGACTGAGCCCATCACGAGGCGAGGCTGACAGCAGACTGACCCCATCACTAGGCGAGGCTGACACCAGACTAACCCCATCACGAGGCGAGGCTGACACCAGACTGACCCCATCACGAGGCGAGGCTGACACCAGACTGACCCTATCACTAGGTTAGGCTGATACCAGACTGACACCATCTCGAGGCGAGGCTGACACCAGACTGACCACATAACGAGGCGAGGCTGACACCAGACTGACCCCATCATGATGTGAGGATGACACCAGACTGACCCCATCACGAGACGAGACTGACACCAGACTGACCCCATCAAGAGGCGAGGCTGACACCAGACTGACCCCATCACGAGACGAGACTGACACCAGACTGACCCCATCACGAGGCGAGGCTGACACCAGACTGGCGCCATCACGAGGCGAGACTGACACCGGACTGACCCCATCACGGGGCGAAGCTGACACCAGACTGACCCCATCACGAGACGAGGCTGACACCAGGCTGACACCATCACGAGGCGTGGCTGACACCAGACTGACCCCATCATGATGTGAGGCTGACACCAGACTGAGCCCATCACGAGGCGAGGCTGACAGCAGACTGACCCCATCACTAGGCGAGGCTGACACCAGACTGACCCCATCACGAGGCGAGGCTGACACCAGACTGACACCATCATGATGTGAGACTGACACCAGACTGACCCCATCACGAGGCGAGGCTGACACCACACTGACACCATCACGAGGCGATGCTGACACCAGACTGACACCATCATGATGTGAGGCTGACACCAGACTGACCCCATCACGAGGCGAGGCTGACACCAGACTGACACCATCATGATGTGAGGCTGACACCAGACTGACCTCATCACGAGGCGAGGCTGACACCAGACTGACCCCATCACGCGGCGAGGCTGACACCAGACTGACACCATCACGAGGCGAGGCTGACACCAGACTGACACCATCACGAGGCGATGCTGACACCAGACTGACCCCATCACTAGGCGTGGCTGACACCATCATGATGTGAGGCTGACACCAGACTGACCCCATCACGAGGCGATGCTGACACCAGACTGACCCCATCACGAGGCGAGACTGACACCAGACTGACCCCATCACGAGGCGAGGCTGACACCAGACTGACACCATCACGAGGCGAGGCTCACACCAGACTGACCCCATCACTAGGCAAGGCTGACACCAGACTGACCCCATCACGAGGCGAGGCTGACACCAGACTGACACCATCACGAGGCGAGGCTGACACCAGACTGACACCATCATAATGTGAGGCTGACACCAGACTGACCCCATCACGAGGTGAGGCTGACACCAGACTGACCCCATCACGAGGCGAGGCTGACACCAGACTGACCCCATCACGGGGCGAGGCTGACACCAGACTGACCCCATCATGAGGCGAGGCTGACACCAGACTGACACCATCATGATGTGAGGCTGACACCAGACTGACCCCATCCTGAGGCGAGGCTGACACCAGACTGACACCATCATGATGTGAGGCTGAATCCAGACTGACCTCATTACGAGGCGAGACTGACACCAGACTGTCCCCATCACGAGGCGAGACTGACACCAGACTGACCCCATCATGAGGCGAGGCTGACACCAGACTGACACCATCACGAGGCGAGGCGAGGCTGACACCAGACTGACACCATCATGATGTGAGGCTGACACCAGACTGACACCATCATGATGTGAGGCTGAATCCAGACTGACCTCATTACGAGGCGAGACTGACACCAGACTGTCCCCATCACGAGGCGAGACTGACACCAGACTGACCCCATCATGAGGCGAGGCTGACACCAGACTGACACCATCACGAGGCGAGGCGAGGCTGACACCAGACTGACCCCATCATGATGTGAGGCTGACACCAGACTGACCCCATCACGATGCGAGGCTGACACCAGACTGACCCCATCATGAGGCAAGGCTGACACCTGACTGACACCATCATGATGTGAGGCTGAATCCAGACTGACCTCATTACGAGGCGAGGCTGACACCAGACTGACACCATCACGAGGCGAGACTGACACCAGACTGACCCCATCACGAGGCGAGGCTGACACCAGACTGACCCCATCACGAGGTGAGGCTGACACCAGACTGACCCCATCACGAGGCGAGGCTGACACCAGACTGACCCCATCACGGGGCGAGGCTGACACCAGACTTACCCCATCATGAGGCGAGGCTGACACCAGACTGACACCATCATGATGTGAGGCTGACACCAGACTGACCCCATCCTGAGGCAAGGCTGACACCAGACTGACACCATCATGATGTGAGGCTGAATCCAGACTGACCTCATTACGAGGCGAGACTGACACCAGACTGTCCCCATCACGAGGCGAGACTGACACCAGACTGACCCCATCATGAGGCGAGGCTGACACCAGACTGACACCATAACGAGGCGAGGCTGACACCAGACTGACACCATCATGATGTGAGGCTGACACCAGACTGACCCTATCATGAGGCGAGGCTGACACCAGACTGACACCATCATGATGTGAGGCTGACACCAGACTGACACCATCATGATGTGAGGCTGACACCAGACTGCCCCCATCACTAGGCGAGGCTGACACCAGACTGACCCCTTCATGATGTGAGGTTGACACCAGACTGACCCCATCACTAGGCAAGGCTGACACCAGACTGACCCCATCATGAGGCGAGGCTGACACCAGACTGACACCATCACGAGGCAAGGCTGACACCAGACTGACACCATCATGATGTGAGGCTGACACCAGACTGACCCCATCACGAGGCGAGGCTGACACCAGACTGACGCCATCATGATGTGAGGCTGACACCAGACTGACCCCATCACGAGGCGAGCCTGACACCAGACTGACCCCATCACGAGGCGAGGCTGACACCAGACTGACACCATCATGATGTGAGGCTGACACCAGACTGACCCCATCACGAGGCGAGGCTGACACCAGAATGACCCCATTACGAGGCGAGGCTGACACCAGACTGACACCATCACGAGGCGAGGCTGACACCAGACTGACACCATCACGAGGCGAGGCTGACACCAGACTGACCCCATCACGAGGCGAGGCTGACACCAGACTGACCCCGTCACGGAGCGAGGCTGACACCAGACTGACCCCATCACGAGGCGAGACTGACACCAGACTGACACGATCACTAGGCGAGACTGACACCAGACTGACCCAATCACGAGGCGAGGCTGACACTAGACTGACCCCATCATGAGGCGAAGCTGACACCAGACTGACCCCAACACGAGGCGAGACTGACACCAGACTGACCCCATCACGAGGCGAGACTGACACCAGACTGACCCCATCATGATGTGAGGCTGACACCAGACTGAGCCCATCACGAGGCGAGGCTGACAGCAGACTGACCCCATCACTAGGCGAGGCTGACACCAGACTAACCCCATCACGAGGCGAGGCTGACACCAGACTGACCCCATCACGAGGCGAGGCTGACACCAGACTGACCCTATCACTAGGTTAGGCTGATACCAGACTGACACCATCTCGAGGCGAGGCTGACACCAGACTGACCACATAACGAGGCGAGGCTGACACCAGACTGACCCCATCATGATGTGAGGATGACACCAGACTGACCCCATCACGAGACGAGACTGACACCAGACTGACCCCATCAAGAGGCGAGGCTGACACCAGACTGGCCCCATCACGAGGCGAGACTGACAACGGACTGACCCCATCACGGGGCGAAGCTGACACCAGACTGACCCCATCACGAGACGAGGCTGACACCAGGCTGACACCATCACGAGGCGTGGCTGACACCAGACTGACCCCATCATGATGTGAGGCTGACACCAGACTGAGCCCATCATGAGGCGAGGCTGACAGCAGACTGACCCCATCACTAGGCGAGGCTGACACCAGACTGACCCCATCACGAGGCGAGGCTGACACCAGACTGACACCATCATGATGTGAGACTGACACCAGACTGACCCCATCACGAGGCGAGGCTGACACCACACTGACACCATCACGAGGCGATGCTGACACCAGACTGACACCATCATGATGTGAGGCTGACACCAGACTGACCCCATCACGAGGTGAGGCTGACACCAGACTGACCCCATCACGAGGCGAGGCTGACACCAGACTGACCCCATCATGAGGCGAGGCTGACACCAGACTGACACCATCATGATGTGAGGCTGACACCAGACTGACCCCATCGCGAGGCGAGGCTGACACCAGACTGACACCATCATGATGTGAGGCTGACACCAGACTGACCTCATCACGAGGCGAGGCTGACACCAGACTGACCCCATCACGCGGTGAGGCTGACACCAGACTGACACCATCACGAGGCGAGGCTGACACCAGACTGACACCATCACGAGGCGATGCTGACACCAGACTGACCCCATCACTAGGCGTGGCTGACACCAGACTGACACCATCATGATGTGAGGCTGACACCAGACTGACCCCATCACGAGGCGAGGCTGACACCAGACTGACCCCATCACGAGGCGAGACTGACACCAGACTGACCCCATCACGAGGCGAGGCTGACACCAGACTGACACCATCACGAGGCGAGGCTCACACCAGACTGACCCCATCACTAGGCAAGGCTGACACCAGACTGACCCCATCACGAGGCGAGGCTGACACCAGACTGACACCATTACGAGGCGAGGCTGACACCAGACTGACACCATCATAATGTGAGGCTGACACCAGACTGACCCCATCACGAGGTGAGGCTGACACCAGACTGACCCCATCACGAGGCGAGGCTGACACCAGACTGACCCCATCACGGGGCGAGGCTGACACCAGACTTACCCCATCATGAGGCGAGGCTGACACCAGACTGACACCATCATGATGTGAGGCTGACACCAGACTGACCCCATCCTGAGGCAAGGCTGACACCAGACTGACACCATCATGATGTGAGGCTGAATCCAGACTGACCTCATTACGAGGCGAGACTGACACCAGACTGTCCCCATCACGAGGCGAGACTGACACCAGACTGACCCCATCATGAGGCGAGGCTGACACCAGACTGACACCATAACGAGGCGAGGCTGACACCAGACTGACACCATCATGATGTGAGGCTGACACCAGACTGACCCTATCATGAGGCGAGGCTGACACCAGACTGACACCATCATGATGTGAGGCTGACACCAGACTGACCCCATCCTGAGGCGAGGCTGACACCAGACTGACCCCATCACGAGGCGAGGCTGACACCAGACTGACCCCATCACGGGGCGAGGCTGACACCAGACTGACCCCATCACGAGGCGAGACTGACAACAGACTAACCCCATCATGAGGCGAGACTGACACCAGACTGACCCCATCACGAGGCGAGACTGACACCAGACTGACCCCATGATGATGTGAGGCTGACACCAGACTGACCCCATCATGGGGCGAGGCTGACACCAGACTGACCCAATCACGAGGCGAGGCTGACACCAGACTGACCTCATCACGAGGCGAGGCTGACACCAGACTGACCCCATCACGAGGCGAGGCTGACACCAGACTGACCCCATCACGAGGTGAGGCTGACACCAGACTGACACCATCACGAGGCGAAGCTGACACCAGACTGACACCATCACGAGGCGATGCTGACACCAGACTGCCCCCATCACTAGGCGAGGCTGACACCAGACTGACCCCTTCATGATGTGAGGTTGACACCAGACTGACCCCATCACTAGGCGAGGCTGACACCAGACTGACCCCATCATGAGGCGAGGCTGACACCAGACTGACACCATCACGAGGCGAGGCGAGGCTGACACCAGACTGACACCATCATGATGTGAGGCTGACACCAGTCTGACCTCATCACGAGGCGAGGCTGACACCAGACTGACACCATCACGAGGCGAGGCTGACACCAGACTGACACCATCATGATGTGAGGCTGACACCATACTGACCCCATCACGAGGCGAGGGTGACACCAGACTGACCCTATCACGAGGCGAGGCTTACACCAGACTGACCCCATCACGAGGCGAGGCTGACACTAGACTGACCCCATCACGAGGCGAGGCTGACACCAGACTGACACCATCACGAGGCGAGGCTGACACCAGACTGACACCATCACGAGGCAAGGCTGACGCCAGACTGACCCCATCGCGAGGCGAGGCTGACACCTGACTGACACCATCACGATGTGAGGCTGACACCAGACTGACCCCATCACGAGGCGAGGCTGACACCAGACTGATCCAATAACAAGGCGAGGCTGACACCAGACTGACCCCATCACGAGGCAAGGGTGACACCAGACTGACCCCATCACGAGACGAGGCTGACACCAGACTGACCCCATCACGAGGCGAGGCTGATACCAGACTGACACCATCATGATGTGAGACTGACACCAGACTGACCCCATCACGAGGCGAGGCTGACACCAGACTGACACCATAATGATGTGAGGCTGACACCAGACTGACCCCATCACGTGGTGAGGCTGACACCAGACTTACCCCATCACGAGGCGAGGCTGACACCAGCCTGAAACCATCATGATGTGAGGCTGACACCAGACTGACCCCATCACGTGGTGAGGCTGACACCAGACTGACCCCATCACGAGGCGAGGCTGACACCAGACTGACCCCATCACGAGGCGAGGCTGACACCAGACTGACCCCATCACGAGGCGAGGCTGACACCAGACTGACCCCATCACGAGGCGAGGCTGACACCAGACTGACCCCATCACGAGGCGAGGCTGACACCAGACTGACACCATCACGAGTCGAGACTGACACCAGACTGACCCCATCACGAGGCGAGACTGACACCAGACTGACACCGTCACGAGACGAGACTGACACCAGACTGACCCCCTCACGAGGCGAGGCTGACACCAGACTGACACCATCATGATGTGAGACTGACACCAGACTGACCCCATCACGAGGCGTGGCTGACACCACACTGACACCATCACGAGGCGATGCTGACACCAGACTGACACCATCATGATGTGAGGCTGACACCAGACTGACCCCATCACGAGGTGAGGCTGACACCAGACTGACCCCATCGCGAGGCGAGGCTGACACCAGACTGACACCATCATGATGTGAGGCTGACACCAGACTGACCTCATCACGAGGCGAGGCTGACACCAGACTGACCCCATCACGCGGTGAGGCTGACACCAGACTGACACCATCACGAGGCGAGGCTGACACCAGGCTGACACCATCACGAGGCGATGCTGACACCAGACTGACCCCATCACTAGGCGTGGCTGACACCAGACTGACACCATCATGATGTGAGGCTGACACCAGACTGACCCCATCACGAGGAGAGGCTGACACCAGACTGACCCCATCACGAGGCGAGACTGACACCAGACTGACCCCATCACGAGGCGAGGCTGACACCAGACTGACACCATCACGAGGCGAGGCTCACACCAGACTGACCCCATCACTAGGCAAGGCTGACACCAGACTGACCCCATCACGAGGCGAGGCTGACACCAGACTGACACCATTACGAGGCGAGGCTGACACCAGACTGACACCATCATAATGTGAGGCTGACACCAGACTGACCCCATCACGAGGTGAGGCTGACACCAGACTGACCCCATCACGAGGCGAGGCTGACACCAGACTGACCCCATCACGGGGCGAGGCTGACACCAGACTGACCCCATCATGAGGCGAGGCTGACACCAGACTGACACCATCATGATGTGAGGCTGACACCAGACTGACCCCATCCTGAGGCAAGGCTGACACCAGACTGACACCATCATGATGTGAGGCTGAATCCAGACTGACCTCATTACGAGGCGAGACTGACACCAGACTGTCCCCATCACGAGGCGAGACTGACACCAGACTGACCCCATCATGAGGCGAGGCTGACACCAGACTGACACCATAACGAGGCGAGGCTGACACCAGACTGACACCATCATGATGTGAGGCTGACACCAGACTGACCCCATCATGAGGCGAGGCTGACACCAGACTGACACCATCATGATGTGAGGCTGACACCAGACTGACCCCATCCTGAGGCGAGGCTGACACCAGACTGACCCCATCACGAGGCGAGGCTGACACCAGACTGACCCCATCACGGGGCGAGGCTGACACCAGACTGACCCCATCACGAGGCGAGACTGACAACAGACTAACCCCATCATGAGGCGAGACTGACACCAGACTGACCCCATCACGAGGCGAGACTGACACCAGACTGACCCCATGATGATGTGAGGCTGACACCAGACTGACCCCATCATGGGGCGAGGCTGACACCAGACTGACCCCATCACGAGGCGAGGCTGACACCAGACTGACCTCATCACGAGGCGAGGCTGACACCAGACTGACCCCATCACGAGGCGAGGCTGACACCAGACTGACCCCATCACGAGGTGAGGCTGACACCAGACTGACACCATCACGAGGCGAAGCTGACACCAGACTGACACCATCACGAGGCGATGCTGACACCAGACTGCCCCCATCACTAGGCGAGGCTGACACCAGACTGACCCCTTCATGATGTGAGGTTGACACCAGACTGACCCCATCACTAGGCGAGGCTGACACCAGACTGACCCCATCATGAGGCGAGGCTGACACCAGACTGACACCATCACGAGGCGAGGCGAGGCTGACACCAGACTGACACCATCATGATGTGAGGCTGACACCAGACTGACCCCATCACGAGGCCAGGCTGACACCAGACTGACCCCATCATGAGGCAAGGCTGACACCAGACTGACACCATCATGATGTGAGGCTGACACCAGACTGACCCCATCACGAGGCGAGGCTGACACCAGACTGACACCATCATGATGTGAGGCTGACACCAGACTGACCTCATCACGAGGCGGGGCTGACACCAGACGGACACCATCACGAGGCGAGACTGAAACCAGACTGACACCATCACGAGGCGAGGCTGACACCAGACTGACCCCATCTCGAGGCGAGGCTGACACCAGACTGACCCTATCACGAGGCGAGGCTTACACCAGACTGACCCCATCACGAGGCGAGGCTGACACTAGACTGACACCATTACGATGTGAGGCTGACACCAGACTGACCCCATCACGAGGCGAGGCTGACACCAGACTGACACCATCACGAGGCGAGGCTGACACCAGACTGACACCATCACGAGGCAAGGCTGACGCCAGACTGACCCCATCGCGAGGCGAGGCTGACACCTGACTGACACCATCACGATGTGAGGCTGACACCAGACTGACCCCATCACGAGGCGAGGCTGACACCAGACTGATCCAATAACAAGGCGAGGCTGACACCAGACTGACCCCATCACGAGGCAAGGGTGACACCAGACTGACCCCATCACGAGACGAGGCTGACACCAGACTGACCCCATCACGAGGCGAGGCTGATACCAGACTGACACCATCATGATGTGAGACTGACACCAGACTGACCCCATCACGAGGCGAGGCTGACACCAGACTGACACCATAATGATGTGAGGCTGACACCAGACTGACCCCATCACGTGGTGAGGCTGACACCAGACTTACCCCATCACGAGGCGAGGCTGACACCAGCCTGAAACCATCATGATGTGAGGCTGACACCAGACTGACCCCATCACGTGGTGAGGCTGACACCAGACTGACCCCATCACGAGGCGAGGCTGACACCAGACTGACCCCATCACGAGGCGAGGCTGACACCAGACTGACCCCATCACGAGGCGAGGCTGACACCAGACTGACCCCATCACGAGGCGAGGCTGACACCAGACTGACCCCATCACGAGGCGAGGCTGACACCAGACTGACACCATCACGAGTCGAGACTGACACCAGACTGACCCCATCACGAGGCGAGACTGACACCAGACTGACACCGTCACGAGACGAGACTGACACCAGACTGACCCCCTCACGAGGCGAGGCTGACACCAGACTGACACCATCATGATGTGAGACTGACAATAGACTGACCCCATCACGAGGCGTGGCTGACACCACACTGACACCATCACGAGGCGATGCTGACACCAGACTGACACCATCATGATGTGAGGCTGACACCAGACTGACCCCATCACGAGGTGAGGCTGACACCAGACTGACCCCATCACGAGGCGAGGCTGACACCAGACTGACCCCATCATGAGGCGAGGCTGACACCAGACTGACACCATCATGATGTGAGGCTGACACCAGACTGACCCCATCGCGAGGCGAGGCTGACACCAGACTGACACCATCATGATGTGAGGCTGACACCAGACTGACCTCATCACGAGGCGAGGCTGACACCAGACTGACCCCATCACGCGGTGAGGCTGACACCAGACTGACACCATCACGAGGCGAGGCTGACACCAGGCTGACACCATCACGAGGCGATGCTGACACCAGACTGAACCCATCACTAGGCGTGGCTGACACCAGACTGACACCATCATGATGTGAGGCTGACACCAGACTGACCCCATCACGAGGAGAGGCTGACACCAGACTGACCCCATCACGAGGCGAGACTGACACCAGACTGACCCCATCACGAGGCGAGGCTGACACCAGACTGACACCATCACGAGGCGAGGCTCACACCAGACTGACCCCATCACTAGGCAAGGATGACACCAGACTGACCCCATCACGAGGCGAGGCTGACACCAGACTGACACCATTACGAGGCGAGGCTGACACCAGACTGACACCATCATAATGTGAGGCTGACACCAGACTGACCCCATCACGAGGTGAGGCTGACACCAGACTGACCCCATCACGAGGCGAGGCTGACACCAGACTGACCCCATCACGAGGCGAGGCTAACACCAGACTGACCCCATCATGAGGCGAGGCTGACACCAGACTGACACCATCATGATGTGAGGCTGACACCAGACTGACCCCATCCTGAGGCAAGGCTGACACCGGACTGACACCATCATGATGTGAGGCTGAATCCAGACTGACCTCATTACGAGGCGAGACTGACACCAGACTGTCCCCATCACGAGGCGAGACTGACACCAGACTGACCCCATCATGAGGCGAGGCTGACACCAGACTGACACCATAACGAGGCGAGGCTGACACCAGACTGACACCATCATGATGTGAGGCTGACACCAGACTGACCCCATCATGAGGCGAGGCTGACACCAGACTGACACCATCATGATGTGAGGCTGACACCAGACTGACCCCATCCTGAGGCGAGGCTGACACCAGACTGACCCCATCACGAGGCGAGGCTGACACCAGACTGACCCCATCACGGGGCGAGGCTGACACCAGACTGACCCCATCACGAGGCGAGACTGACAACAGACTAACCCCATCATGAGGCGAGACTGACACCAGACTGACCCCATCACGAGGCGAGACTGACACCAGACTGACCCCATGATGATGTGAGGCTGACACCAGACTGACCCCATCATGGGGCGAGGCTGACACCAGACTGACCCCATCACGAGGCGAGGCTGACACCAGACTGACCTCATCACGAGGCGAGGCTGACACCAGACTGACCCCATCACGAGGCGAGGCTGACACCAGACTGACCCCATCACGAGGTGAGGCTGACACCAGACTGACACCATCACGAGGCGAAGCTGACACCAGACTGACACCATCACGAGGCGATGCTGACACCAGACTGCCCCCATCACTAGGCGAGGCTGACACCAGACTGACCCCTTCATGATGTGAGGTTGACACCAGACTGACCCCATCACTAGGCGAGGCTGACACCAGACTGACCCCATCATGAGGCGAGGCTGACACCAGACTGACACCATCACGAGGCGAGGCGAGGCTGACACCAGACTGACACCATCATGATGTGAGGCTGACACCAGACTGACCCCATCACGAGGCGAGGCTGACACCAGACTGACCCCATCATGAGGCAAGGCTGACACCAGACTGACACCATCATGATGTGAGGCTGACACCAGACTGACCCCATCACGAGGCGAGGCTGACACCAGACTGACACCATCATGATGTGAGGCTGACACCAGACTGACCTCATCACGAGGCGGGGCTGACACCAGACGGACACCATCACGAGGCGAGACTGAAACCAGACTGACACCATCACGAGGCGAGGCTGACACCAGACTGACCCCATCACGAGGCGAGACTGACACCAGACTGACCCCATCTCGAGGCGAGGCTGACACCAGACTGACACCATCATGATGTGAGGCTGACACCAGACTGACCTCATCACGAGGCGAGGCTGACACCAGACTGACACCATCACGAGGCGAGGCTGACACCAGACTGACACCATCATGATGTGAGGCTGACACCATACTGACCCCATCACGAGGCGAGGGTGACACCAGACTGACCCTATCACGAGGCGAGGCTTACACCAGACTGACCCCATCACGAGGCGAGGCTGACACTAG
This sequence comes from Staurois parvus, assembly GCF_062004578.1. NCBI lineage: Eukaryota > Metazoa > Chordata > Amphibia > Anura > Ranidae > Staurois > Staurois parvus. The sequence goes on along the minus strand of NW_028318901.1, from coordinate 86,894 downwards.
ACTGACACCATTACGATGTGAGGCTGACACCAGACTGACCCCATCACGAGGCGAGGCTGACACCAGACTGATCCAATAACAAGGCAAGGGTGACACCAGACTGACCCCATCACGAGACGAGGCTGACACCAGACTGACCCCATCACTAGCGAGGCTGACACCAGACTGACACCATCACGAGGCGAGGCTGACACCAGACTGACACCATCACGAGGCAAGGCTGACGCCAGACTGACCCCATCGCGAGGCGAGGCTGACACCTGACTGACACCATCACGATGTGAGGCTGACACCAGACTGACCCCATCACGAGGCGAGGCTGACACCAGACTGATCCAATAACAAGGCAAGGGTGACACCAGACTGACCCCATCACGAGACGAGGCTGACACCAGACTGACCCCATCACGAGGCGAGGCTGATACCAGACTGACACCATCATGATGTGAGACTGACACCAGACTGACCCCATCACGAGGCGAGGCTGACACCAGACTGACACCATAATGATGTGAGGCTGACACCAGACTGACCCCATCACGTGGTGAGGCTGACACCAGACTTACCCCATCACGAGGCGAGGCTAACACCAGACTGACCCCATCATGAGGCGAGGCTGACACCAGACTGACCCCATCACGAGGCGAGGTTGACACCAGACTGACACCATCACGAGGTGAGGCTGAAACCAGACTGACCCCATCACGAGGCGAGGCTGACACCAGACTGACCCCATCACGGGGCGAGGCTGACATCAGACTGACACCATCATGAGGCGAGGCTGTCACCAGACTGACCCCATCACGAGGCAAGGCTGACACCAGACTGACACCATCACGAGGCGAGACTGACACCAGACTGACCCCACCATGATGTGAGGCTGACACCAGACTAACCCCACCACGAGGCGAGGCTGACACCAGACTGACACCATCATGATGTGAGGCTGACACCAGACTGACCCCATCACGTGGCGAGGCTGACACCAGACTGACTCTATCACTAGGCTAGGCTGACACCAGACATACACCATCACGAGGCGAGACAGACATCAGACTGACACCATCACGAGGCGAGGCTGACACCAGACTGACCCCATCACGAGGCGAGGCTGACACCAGACTGACACCATCACGAGACGAGGCTGACACCAGACTGACACCATCACGAGGCGAGACTGACACCAGACTGACACCATCACGAGGCGAGACTGACACCAGACTGACCCCATCACGAGGCGAGGGTGACACCAGACTGACCCCATCACGAGGAGAGGCTGACACCAGACTGACCCCATCACGAGGCGAGGCTGACACCAGACTGACACCATCACGAGGCGAGGCTGACACCAGACTGAACCGATCACAAGGCGAGTCTGACACCAGACTGACCCCATCACGAGGCGAGGCTGACACAAGACTGACACCATCACGAGGCGAGACTGACACCATCACGAGGCGAGGCTGACACCAGACTGACTCCATCACGAGGCGAGGCTGACACCAGACTGAACCGATCACGAGGCGAGTCTGACACCAGACTGACCCCATCACGAGGCGAGGCTGACACAAGACTGACACCATCACAAGGCGAGACTGACACCAGACTGACACCATCACGAGGCGAGGCTGACACCAGACTGACACCATCACGAGGCGAGGCTGACACCAGACTGACCCCATCACCAGGCGAGGCTGACACCAAATTGACCCCATCACGAGGCGAGGCTGACATCAGACTGACCCCATCACGAGGCGAGGCTGACACCAGACTTACCCCATCACGAGGCGAGGCTGACACCGGACTGACTCCATCACGAGGCGAGGCTGACACCAGACTGACCCCATCACGAGGCGAGGCTGACACCGGACTGACCCCATCACGAGGCGAGACTGACACCAGACTGACCCAATCATGAGGCGAGGCTGACACCAGACTGACACCATCACGAGGCGAGGCTGACACCAGACTGACCCCATCATGAGGCGAGGCTGACACCAGACTGACACCATCATGATGTGAGGCTGACACCAGACTGACCCCATCACGAGGCGAGACTGACACGAGACTGACCCCATCACGAGGCGAGGCTGACACCAGACTGACACCATCACGAGGCGAGGCTGACACCAGACTGACCCCATCACGAGGCGAGGCTGACACGAGACTGACACCATCATGATGAGAGGCTGACACCAGACTGACCCCATCACGAGGCGAGGCTGACACCGGACTGACTCCATCACGAGGCGAGGCTGACACCAGACTAACCCCATCACGAGGCGAGGCTGACACCAGACTGACCCCATCACGAGGCGAGGCTGACACCAGACTGACCCCATCACGAGGCGAGGCTGAAACCAGACCGACCCCATCACGAGGCGAGGCTGACACCAGACTGACCCCATCACGAAGCGAGGCTGACACCAGACTGACCCCATCACGAGGCGAGGCTGACACCAGACTGACCCCATCACGATGCGAGGCTAAAACCGGACTGACAACCATCACGAGGCGAGACTGACACCAGACTGACCCCATCATGATGTGAGGCTGACACCAGACTGACCCCATCACGAGGCGAGGCTGACACCAGACTGACACCATCACGAGGCGAGGCTGACACCATACTGACACCATCATGATGAGAGGCTGACACCAGACTGACCCCATGAAGAGGCGAGACTGACACCAGACTGACCCCATCACGAGGCGAGGCTGACACAAGACTGACCCCATCACGAGGCGAGGCTGACACCAGACTTACACCATCATGATGTGAGGCTGACACCAGACTGACCCCATCACGATGTGAGGCTGACACCAGACTGACCCCATCACGATGTGAGGCTGACACCAGACTGACCCCATCACGATGTGAGGCTGACACCAGACTGACCCCATCACGATGTGAGGCTGACACCAGACTGACCCCATCACGATGTGAGGCTGACACCAGACTGACCCCATCACGAGGCGAGGCTGACACCAGACTGACCCCATCACGAGGCGAGGCTGACACCAGACTGACCCCATCACTAGGCGAGGCTGACACCGGACTGACTCCATCACGAGGCGAGGCTGACACCAGACTGACCCCATCACGAGGCGAGGCTGACACCGGACTGACCCCATCACGAGGCGAGACTGACACCAGACTGACCCAATCATGAGGCGAGGCTGACACCAGACTGACACCATCACGAGGCGAGGCTGACACCAGACTGACCCCATCACGAGGCGAGGCTGACACCAGACTGACACCATCATGATGTGAGGCTGACACCAGACTGACCCCATCACGAGGCGAGGCTGACACCAGACTGACCCCATCACGAGGCGAGACTGACACGAGACTGACCCCATCACGAGGCGAGGCTGACACCAGACTGACACCATCACGAGGCGAGGCTGACACCAGACTGACCCCATCACGAGGCGAGGCTGACACCAGACTGACCCTATCACTAGGCGACGCTGACACCAGACTGACACCATCACGAGGCGAGGCTGAAACCCGACTGACCCCATCACGACACGAGACTGACACCAGACTGACCCCATCACGATGCGAGGCTGACACCGGACTGACACCATCACGAGGCGAGACTGACACCAGACTGACCCAATCACGAGGCGAGGCTGACACCAGACTGACCCCATCACGAGGCGAGGCTGACACCGGACTGACCCCATCACGAGGCGAGACTGACACCAGACTGACCCAATCATGAGGCGAGGCTGACACCAGACTGACACCATCACGAGGCGAGGCTGACACCAGACTGACCCCATCACGAGGCGAGGCTGACACCAGACTGACAACATCATGATGTGAGGCTGACACCAGACTGACCCCATCACGAGGCGAGGCTGACACCAGACTGACACCATCACGAGGCGAGGCTGACACCAGACTGACCCCATCACGAGGCGAGGCTGACACCAGACTGACCCTATCACTAGGCGAGGCTGACACCAGACTGACACCATCACGAGGCGAGGCTGAAACCCGACTGACCCCATCACGACACGAGACTGACACCAGACTGACCCCATCACGAGGCGAGGCTGACACCAGACTGACCCCATCACGATGCGAGGCTGACACCGGACTGACACCATCACGAGGCGAGACTGACACCAGACTGACCCAATCACGAGGCGAGGCTGACACCAGACTGACCCCATCACGAGGCGAGGCTTACACCAGTCTGACCCCATCACGAGGCGAGGCTGACACCAGACTGACCCCATCATGATGTGAGGCTGACACCAGACTGACCCCATCTTTAGGCGAGGCTGAGACCAGACTGACACCATCACGAGGCGAGGCTGACACCAGACTGACACCATCACGAGGCGAGGCTGACACCAGACTGACACCATCATGATGTGAGGCTGACACCAGACTGACCCCATGAAGAGGCGAGGCTGACACCAGACTGATCCCATCACGAGGCGAGGCTGACACCAGACTTACACCATCATGATGTGAGGCTGACACCAGACTGACCCCATCACGATGTGAGGCTGACACCAGACTGACCCCATCACGATGTGAGGCTGACACCAGACTGACACCATCACGAGGCGAGACTGACACCAGACTGACACCATCACGAGGCAAGACTGACACCAGACTGACACCATCACGAGGCGAGGCTGACACCAGACTGACCCCATCACGAGGCGAAGCTGACACCAGACTGACACCATCACGAGGCGAGACTGACACCAGACTGACCCCATCACGAGGCGAGGGTTACACCAGACTGACCCCATCACGAGGAGAGGCTGACACCAGACTGACCCCATCACGAGGCGAGGCTGACACCAGACTGACACCATCACGAGGCGAGGCTGACCCCAGACTGACCCCATCACGAGGCGAGGCTGACACTAGACTGACCCCATCACGAGGCGAGGCTGACACCAGACTGACCCCATCACGAGGCGAGGCTGACACCAGACTGACCCCATCACGAGGCGAGGCTGACACCAGTCTGACCCCATCACGAGGCGAGGCTGACACCAGACTGAACCGATCACGAGGCGAGTCTGACACCAGACTGACCCCATCACGAGGCGAGGCTGACACAAGACTGACACCATCACGAGGCGAGACTGACACCATCACGGGGCGAGGCTGACATCAGACTGACACCATCACGAGGCGAGGCTGTCACCAGACTGACCCCATCACGAGGCAAGGCTGACACCAGACTGACACCATCATGAGGCGAGACTGACACCAGACTGACCCCACCATGATGTGAGGCTGACACCAGACTAACCCCACCACGAGGCGAGGCTGACACCAGACTGACACCATCATGATGTGAGGCTGACACCAGACTGACCCCATCACGTGGCGAGGCTGACACCAGACTGACTCTATCACTAGGCTAGGCTGACACCAGACATACACCATCACGAGGCGAGACAGACATCAGACTGACACCATCACGAGGCGAGGCTGACACCAGACTGACCCCATCACGAGGCGAGGCTGACACCAGACTGACACCATCACGAGACGAGGCTGACACCAGACTGACACCATCACGAGGCGAGACTGACACCAGACTGACACCATCACGAGGCGAGACTGACACCAGACTGACCCCATCACGAGGCGAGGGTGACACCAGACTGACCCCATCACGAGGAGAGGCTGACACCAGACTGACCCCATCACGAGGCGAGGCAGACACCAGACTGACACCATCACGAGGCGAGGCTGACACCAGACTGAACCGATCACGAGGCGAGTCTGACACCAGACTGACCCCATCACGAGGCGAGGCTGACACAAGACTGACACCATCACGAGGCGAGACTGACACCATCACGAGGCGAGGCTGACACCAGACTGACTCCATCACGAGGCGAGGCTGACACCAGACTGAACCGATCACGAGGCGAGTCTGACACCAGACTGACCCCATCACGAGGCGAGGCTGACACAAGACTGACACCATCACAAGGCGAGACTGACACCAGACTGACACCATCACGAGGCGAGGCTGACACCAGACTGACACCATCACGAGGCGAGGCTGACACCAGACTGACCCCATCACCAGGCGAGGCTGACACCAAATTGACCCCATCACGAGGCGAGGCTGACATCAGACTGACCCCATCACGAGGCGAGGCTGACACCAGACTTACCCCATCACGAGGCGAGGCTGACACCGGACTGACTCCATCACGAGGCGAGGCTGACACCAGACTGACCCCATCACGAGGCGAGGCTGACACCGGACTGACCCCATCACGAGGCGAGACTGACACCAGACTGACCCAATCATGAGGCGAGGCTGACACCAGACTGACACCATCACGAGGCGAGGCTGACACCAGACTGACCCCATCATGAGGCGAGGCTGACACCAGACTGACACCATCATGATGTGAGGCTGACACCAGACTGACCCCATCACGAGGCGAGACTGACACGAGACTGACCCCATCACGAGGCGAGGCTGACACCAGACTGACACCATCACGAGGCGAGGCTGACACCAGACTGACCCCATCACGAGGCGAGGCTGACACGAGACTGACACCATCATGATGAGAGGCTGACACCAGACTGACCCCATCACGAGGCGAGGCTGACACCGGACTGACTCCATCACGAGGCGAGGCTGACACCAGACTGACCCCATCACGAGGCGAGGCTGACACCAGACTGACCCCATCACGAGGCGAGGCTGACACCAGACTGACCCCATCACGAGGCGAGGCTGAAACCAGACTGACCCCATCACGAGGCGAGGCTGACACCAGACTGACCCCATCACGAAGCGAGGCTGACACCAGACTGACCCCATCACGAGGCGAGGCTGACACCAGACTGACCCCATCACGATGCGAGGCTAAAACCGGACTGACAACCATCACGAGGCGAGACTGACACCAGACTGACCCCATCATGATGTGAGGCTGACACCAGACTGACCCCATCACGAGGCGAGGCTGACACCAGACTGACACCATCACGAGGCGAGGCTGACACCATACTGACACCATCATGATGAGAGGCTGACACCAGACTGACCCCATGAAGAGGCGAGACTGACACCAGACTGACCCCATCACGAGGCGAGGCTGACACAAGACTGACCCCATCACGAGGCGAGGCTGACACCAGACTTACACCATCATGATGTGAGGCTGACACCAGACTGACCCCATCACGATGTGAGGCTGACACCAGACTGACCCCATCACGATGTGAGGCTGACACCAGACTGACCCCATCACGATGTGAGGCTGACACCAGACTGACCCCATCACGATGTGAGGCTGACACCAGACTGACCCCATCACGAGGCGAGGCTGACACCAGACTGACCCCATCACGAGGCGAGGCTGACACCAGACTGACCCCATCACTAGGCGAGGCTGACACCGGACTGACTCCATCACGAGGCGAGGCTGACACCAGACTGACCCCATCACGAGGCGAGGCTGACACCGGACTGACCCCATCACGAGGCGAGACTGACACCAGACTGACCCAATCATGAGGCGAGGCTGACACCAGACTGACACCATCACGAGGCGAGGCTGACACCAGACTGACCCCATCACGAGGCGAGGCTGACACCAGACTGACACCATCATGATGTGAGGCTGACACCAGACTGACCCCATCACGAGGCGAGGCTGACACCAGACTGACCCCATCACGAGGCGAGACTGACACGAGACTGACCCCATCACGAGGCGAGGCTGACACCAGACTGACACCATCACGAGGCGAGGCTGACACCAGACTGACCCCATCACGAGGCGAGGCTGACACCAGACTGACCCTATCACTAGGCGACGCTGACACCAGACTGACACCATCACGAGGCGAGGCTGAAACCCGACTGACCCCATCACGACACGAGACTGACACCAGACTGACCCCATCACGATGCGAGGCTGACACCGGACTGACACCATCACGAGGCGAGACTGACACCAGACTGACCCAATCACGAGGCGAGGCTGACACCAGACTGACCCCATCACGAGGCGAGGCTGACACCGGACTGACCCCATCACGAGGCGAGACTGACACCAGACTGACCCAATCATGAGGCGAGGCTGACACCAGACTGACACCATCACGAGGCGAGGCTGACACCAGACTGACCCCATCACGAGGCGAGGCTGACACCAGACTGACAACATCATGATGTGAGGCTGACACCAGACTGACCCCATCACGAGGCGAGGCTGACACCAGACTGACACCATCACGAGGCGAGGCTGACACCAGACTGACCCCATCACGAGGCGAGGCTGACACCAGACTGACCCTATCACTAGGCGAGGCTGACACCAGACTGACACCATCACGAGGCGAGGCTGAAACCCGACTGACCCCATCACGACACGAGACTGACACCAGACTGACCCCATCACGAGGCGAGGCTGACACCAGACTGACCCCATCACGATGCGAGGCTGACACCGGACTGACACCATCACGAGGCGAGACTGACACCAGACTGACCCAATCACGAGGCGAGGCTGACACCAGACTGACCCCATCACGAGGCGAGGCTTACACCAGTCTGACCCCATCACGAGGCGAGGCTGACACCAGACTGACACCATCATGAGGCGAGGCTGACACCAGACTGACACCATCACGAGGCGAGACTGACACCAGACTGACCCCATCATGATGTGAGGCTGACACCAGACTGACCCCATCTTTAGGCGAGGCTGAGACCAGACTGACACCATCACGAGGCGAGGCTGACACCAGACTGACACCATCACGAGGCGAGGCTGACACCAGACTGACACCATCATGATGTGAGGCTGACACCAGACTGACCCCATGAAGAGGCGAGGCTGACACCAGACTGATCCCATCACGAGGCGAGGCTGACACCAGACTTACACCATCATGATGTGAGGCTGACACCAGACTGACCCCATCACGATGTGAGGCTGACACCAGACTGACCCCATCACGATGTGAGGCTGACACCAGACTGACACCATCACGAGGCGAGACTGACACCAGACTGACACCATCACGAGGCAAGACTGACACCAGACTGACACCATCACGAGGCGAGGCTGACACCAGACTGACCCCATCACGAGGCGAAGCTGACACCAGACTGACACCATCACGAGGCGAGACTGACACCAGACTGACCCCATCACGAGGCGAGGGTTACACCAGACTGACCCCATCACGAGGAGAGGCTGACACCAGACTGACCCCATCACGAGGCGAGGCTGACACCAGACTGACACCATCACGAGGCGAGGCTGACCCCAGACTGACCCCATCACGAGGCGAGGCTGACACTAGACTGACCCCATCACGAGGCGAGGCTGACACCAGACTGACCCCATCACGAGGCGAGGCTGACACCAGACTGACCCCATCACGAGGCGAGGCTGACACCAGTCTGACCCCATCACGAGGCGAGGCTGACACCAGACTGAACCGATCACGAGGCGAGTCTGACACCAGACTGACCCCATCACGAGGCGAGGCTGACACAAGACTGACACCATCACGAGGCGAGACTGACACCATCACGAGGCGAGGCTGACACCAGACTGACACCATCACGAGGCGAGACTGACACCAGACTGACCCCATCACGAGGCGAGGCTGACACCAGACTGAACCGATCACGAGGCGAGTCTGACACCAGACTGACCCCATCACGAGGCGAGGCTGACACAAGACTGACACCATCACAAGGCGAGACTGACACCAGACTGACACCATCACGAGGCGAGGCTGACACCAGACTGACCCCATCACGAGGCGAGGCTGACACCAGACTGACCCCATCAGCAGGCGAGGCTGACACCAAATTGACCCCATCACGAGGCGAGGCTGACATCAGACTGACCCCATCACGAGGCGAGGCTGACACCAGACTGACCGCATCACGGGGCAAGACTGACACCGGACTGACCCCATCACGAGGCGATGCTGACACCAGACTGACCCCATCACGAGGCGAGGCTGACACCAGACTGACACCATTACGATGTGAGGCTGACACCAGACTGACCCCATCATGAGGCGAGGCTGACACCAGACTGACACCATCATGAGGCGAGGCTGACACCAGACTGACCCCATCACGAGGCGAGGCCGACACCGGACTGACCCCATCACAAGGCGAGACTGACACCGAACTGACCCCATCACGAGGCGAGGCTGACACCAGACTGACCCCATCACTAGGCGAGGCTGACACCAGACTGACCCCATCACGAGGCGAGGCTGACACCAGACTGAACCGATCACGAGTCGAGTCTGACACCAGACTGACCCCATCACGAGGCGAGGCTGACACAATATTGACACCATCACGAGGCGAGACTGACACCAGACTGACCCCATCACGAGGCGAGGCTGACACCAGACTGACCCCATCACGAGGCGAGGCTGACACCAGTCTGACCCCATCACGAGGCGAGGCTGACACCAGACTGAACCGATCACGAGGCGAGTCTGACACCAGACTGACCCCATCACGAGGCGAGGCTGACACAAGACTGACACCATCACGAGGCGAGACTGACACCATCACGAGGCGAGGCTGACACCAGACTGACACCATCACGAGGCGAGGCTGACACCAGACTGACCCCATCACGAGGCGAGGCTGACACCAGACTGAACCGATCACGAGGCGAGTCTGACACCAGACTGACCCCATCACGAGGCGAGGCTGACACAAGACTGACACCATCACAAGGCGAGACTGACACCAGACTGACACCATCACGAGGCGAGGCTGACACCAGACTGACCCCATCACGAGGCGAGGCTGACACCAGACTGACCCCATCAGCAGGCGAGGCTGACACCAAATTGACCCCATCACGAGGCGAGGCTGACATCAGACTGACCCCATCATGAGGCGAGGCTGACACCAGACTGACCGCATCACGGGGCAAGACTGACACCGGACTGACCCCATCACGAGGCGATGCTGACACCAGGCTGACCCCATCACGAGGCGAGGCTGACACCAGACTGACACCATTACGATGTGAGGCTGACACCAGACTGACCCCATCATGAGGCGAGGCTGACACCAGACTGACACCATCATGAGGCGAGGCTGACACCAGACTGACCCCATCACGAGGCGAGGCCGACACCGGACTGACCCCATCACAAGGCGAGACTGACACCGAACTGACCCCATCACGAGGCGAGGCTGACACCAGACTGACCCCATCACTAGGCGAGGCTGACACCAGACTGACCCCATCACGAGGCGAGTCTGACACCAGACTGACCCCATCACGAGGCGAGGCTGACACAAGACTGACACCATCACGAGTCGAGACTGACACCAGACTGACACCATCACGAGGCGAGGCTGACACCAGACTGACACCATCACGAGGCGAGGCTGACACCAGACTGACCCCATCACGAGGCGAGGCTGACACCAGACTGAACCGATCACGAGGCGAGTCTGATACCAGACTGACCCCATCACGAGGCAAGGCTGACACAAGACTGACACCATCACAAGGCGAGACTGACACCAGACTGACCCCATCACGAGGCGAGGCCGACACCGGACTGACCCCATCACGAGGCGAGGCTGAAACCAGACTGACACCATCACGAGGCGAGGCTGACACCAGACTGACCCTATCACGAGGCGAGGCTGACACCAGACTGACCACATCACGAGGCGAGGCTGACACCAGACTGACACCATCATGATGTGAGGCTGACACCAGACTGACCCCATCACGAGGCGAGGCTGACACCAGACTTACCCCATCACGAGGCGAGGCTGACACCAGAATGACCCCATCACGGGGAGAGGCTGACACCAGACTGACCCCATCACGAGGCGAGACTGACACCAGACTGACCCAATCATGAGGCGAGGCTGACACCAGACTGACACCATCACGAGGCGAGGCTGACACCAGACTGACCCCATCACGAGGCGAGGCTGACACCAGACTGACCCCATCATGATGTGAGGCTGACACCAGACTGACCCCATCACGAGGCGAGGCTGACACCAGACTGACCCCATCACGAGGCGAGACTGACACGAGACTGACCCCATCACGAGGCGAGGCTGACACCAGACTGACACCATCATGATGTGAGGCTGACACCAGACTGACCCCATGAAGAGGCGAGGCTGACACCAGACTGACCCCATCACGAGGCGAGGCTGACACCAGACTGATCCCATCACGAGGCGAGGCTGACACCAGACTTACACCATCATGATGTGAGGCTGACACCAGACTGACCCCATCACGATGTGAGGCTGACACCAGACTGACCCCATCACGATGTGAGGCTGACACCAGACTGACACCATCACGAGGCGAGACTGACACCAGACTGACACCATCACGAGGCGAGGCTGAGACCAGACTGACCCCATCACGAGGCGAGGCTGACACCAGACTGACACCATCACGAGGAGAGGTTGAAACCAGACTGACCCCATCACTAGGCGAGGCTGACACCAGACTGACCCCATCACGGGGCGAGGCTGACACCAGACTGACACCATCACGAGGCGAGGCTGACCCCAGACTGACCGAATCACGGGGCAAGGCTGACACCAGACTGACCCCATCAAGAGGCGAGGCTGACACCAGACTGACCCTATCAAGAGGCGAGGCTGACCCCAGACTGACCCCATCACGAGGTGAGGCTGACACCAGACTGACCCCATCACGAGGCGAGGCTGACACCAGACTGAACCCATCACGGGGCGAGGCTGACACCAGACTGACACCATCACGAGTCGAGACTGACACCAAACTGACCAAATCATGATGTGAGGCTGACACCAGACTGACCCCATCACTAGGCGAGGCTGACACCAGACTAACCCCATCACGAGGCGAGGCTGACACCAGACTGATACCATCACGAGGCGAGGCTGACACCAGACTGACCCCATCACGAGGCGAGGCTGACACCAGACTGACCCCATCACTAGCGAGGCTGACACCAGACTGACACCATCACGAGGCGAGGCTGACACCAGACTGACACCATCACGAGGTGAAGCTGACACCAGACTGACACCATCATGATGTGAGGCTGACACCAAACTGACCCCATCACTAGGCGAGGCAGACACCAGACTGACCCCATCACGAGGCGAGACTAACACCAGACTGACCCCATCATGAGGCGAGGCTGACACCAGACTGACCCCATCACGAGGCGAGGTTGACACCAGACTGACACCATAACGAGGTGAGGCTGAAACCAGACTGACCCCATCACGAGGCGAGGCTGACACCAGACTGACCCCATCACGGGGCGAGGCTGACATCAGACTGACACCATCACGAGGCGAGGCTGTCACCAGACTGACCCCATCACGAGGCAAGGCTGACACCAGACTGACACCATCACGAGGCGAGACTGACACCAGACTGACCCCACCATGATGTGAGGCTGACACCAGACTAACCCCACCACGAGGCGAGGCTGACACCAGACTGACACCATCATGATGTGAGGCTGACACCAGACTGACCCCATCACGTGGCGAGGCTGACACCAGACTGACTCTATCACTAGGCTAGGCTGACACCAGACATACACCATCACGAGGCGAGACAGACATCAGACTGACACCATCACGAGGCGAGGCTGACACCAGACTGACCCCATCACGAGGCGAGGCTGACACCAGACTGACACCATCACGAGACGAGGCTGACACCAGACTGACACCATCACGAGGCGAGACTGACACCAGACTGACACCATCACGAGGCGAGACTGACACCAGACTGACCCCATCACGAGGCGAGGGTGACACCAGACTGACCCCATCACGAGGAGAGGCTGACACCAGACTGACCCCATCACGAGGCGAGGCTGACACCAGACTGACACCATCACGAGGCGAGGCTGACACCAGACTTAAACGATCACGAGGCGAGTCTGACACCAGACTGACCCCATCACGAGGCGAGGCTGACACAAGACTGACACCATCACGAGGCGAGACTGACACCATCACGAGGCGAGGCTGACACCAGACTGACTCCATCACGAGGCGAGGCTGACACCAGACTGAACCGATCACGAGGCGAGTCTGACACCAGACTGACCCCATCACGAGGCGAGGCTGACACAAGACTGACACCATCACAAGGCGAGACTGACACCAGACTGACACCATCACGAGGCGAGGCTGACACCAGACTGACACCATCACGAGGCGAGGCTGACACCAGACTGACCCCATCACCAGGCGAGGCTGACACCAAATTGACCCCATCACGAGGCGAGGCTGACATCAGACTGACCCCATCACGAGGCGAGGCTGACACCAGACTTACCCCATCACGAGGCGAGGCTGACACCGGACTGACTCCATCACGAGGCGAGGCTGACACCAGACTGACCCCATCACGAGGCGAGGCTGACACCGGACTGACCCCATCACGAGGCGAGACTGACACCAGACTGACCCAATCATGAGGCGAGGCTGACACCAGACTGACACCATCACGAGGCGAGGCTGACACCAGACTGACCCCATCATGAGGCGAGGCTGACACCAGACTGACACCATCATGATGTGAGGCTGACACCAGACTGACCCCATCACGAGGCGAGACTGACACGAGACTGACCCCATCACGAGGCGAGGCTGACACCAGACTGACACCATCACGAGGCGAGGCTGACACCAGACTGACCCCATCACGAGGCGAGGCTGACACGAGACTGACACCATCATGATGAGAGGCTGACACCAGACTGACCCCATCACGAGGCGAGGCTGACACCGGACTGACTCCATCACGAGGCGAGGCTGACACCAGACTGACCCCATCAAGAGGCGAGGCTGACACCAGACTGACCCCATCACGAGGCGAGGCTGACACCAGACTGACCCCATCACGAGGCGAGGCTGAAACCAGACTGACCCCATCACGAGGCGAGGCTGACACCAGACTGACCCCATCACGAAGCGAGGCTGACACCAGACTGACCCCATCACGAGGCGAGGCTGACACCAGACTGACCCCATCACGATGCGAGGCTAAAACCGGACTGACAACCATCACGAGGCGAGACTGACACCAGACTGACCCCATCATGATGTGAGGCTGACACCAGACTGACCCCATCACGAGGCGAGGCTGACACCAGACTGACACCATCACGAGGCGAGGCTGACACCATACTGACACCATCATGATGAGAGGCTGACACCAGACTGACCCCATGAAGAGGCGAGACTGACACCAGACTGACCCCATCACGAGGCGAGGCTGACACAAGACTGACCCCATCACGAGGCGAGGCTGACACCAGACTTACACCATCATGATGTGAGGCTGACACCAGACTGACCCCATCACGATGTGAGGCTGACACCAGACTGACCCCATCACGATGTGAGGCTGACACCAGACTGACCCCATCACGATGTGAGGCTGACACCAGACTGACCCCATCACGATGTGAGGCTGACACCAGACTGACCCCATCACGAGGCGAGGCTGACACCAGACTGACCCCATCACGAGGCGAGGCTGACACCAGACTGACCCCATCACTAGGCGAGGCTGACACCGGACTGACTCCATCACGAGACGAGGCTGACACCAGACTGACCCCATCACGAGGCGAGGCTGACACCGGACTGACCCCATCACGAGGCGAGACTGACACCAGACTGACCCAATCATGAGGCGAGGCTGACACCAGACTGACACCATCACGAGGCGAGGCTGAGACCAGACTGACCCCATCACGAGGCGAGGCTGACACCAGACTGACACCATCATGATGTGAGGCTGACACCAGACTGACCCCATCACGAGGCGAGGCTGACACCAGACTGACCCCATCACGAGGCGAGACTGACACGAGACTGACCCCATCACGAGGCGAGGCTGACACCAGACTGACACCATCACGAGGCGAGGCTGACACCAGACTGACCCCATCACGAGGCGAGGCTGACACCAGACTGACCCTATCACTAGGCGACGCTGACACCAGACTGACACCATCACGAGGCGAGGCTGAAACCCGACTGACCCCATCACGACACGAGACTGACACCAGACTGACCCCATCACGATGCGAGGCTGACACCGGACTGACACCATCACGAGGCGAGACTGACACCAGACTGACCCAATCACGAGGCGAGGCTGACACCAGACTGACCCCATCACGAGGCGAGGCTGACACCGGACTGACCCCATCACGAGGCGAGACTGACACCAGACTGACCCAATCATGAGGCGAGGCTGACACCAGACTGACACCATCACGAGGCGAGGCTGACACCAGACTGACCCCATCACGAGGCGAGGCTGACACCAGACTGACAACATCATGATGTGAGGCTGACACCAGACTGACCCCATCACGAGGCGAGGCTGACACCAGACTGACACCATCACGAGGCGAGGCTGACACCAGACTGACCCCATCACGAGGCGAGGCTGACACCAGACTGACCCTATCACTAGGCGAGGCTGACACCAGACTGACACCATCACGAGGCGAGGCTGAAACCCGACTGACCCCATCACGACACGAGACTGACACCAGACTGACCCCATCACGAGGCGAGGCTGACACCAGACTGACCCCATCACGATGCGAGGCTGACACCGGACTGACACCATCACGAGGCGAGACTGACACCAGACTGACCCAATCACGAGGCGAGGCTGACACCAGACTGACCCCATCACGAGGCGAGGCTTACACCAGTCTGACCCCATCACGAGGCGAGGCTGACACCAGACTGACACCATCATGAGGCGAGGCTGACACCAGACTGACACCATCACGAGGCGAGACTGACACCAGACTGACCCCATCATGATGTGAGGCTGACACCAGACTGACCCCATCTTTAGGAGAGGCTGAGACCAGACTGACACCATCACGAGGCGAGGCTGACACCAGACTGACACCATCACGAGGCGAGGCTGACACCAGACTGACACCATCATGATGTGAGGCTGACACCAGACTGACCCCATGAAGAGGCGAGGCTGACACCAGACTGATCCCATCACGAGGCGAGGCTGACACCAGACTTACACCATCATGATGTGAGGCTGACACCAGACTGACCCCATCACGATGTGAGGCTGACACCAGACTGACCCCATCACGATGTGAGGCTGACACCAGACTGACACCATCACGAGGCGAGACTGACACCAGACTGACACCATCACGAGGCAAGACTGACACCAGACTGACACCATCACGAGGCGAGGCTGACACCAGACTGACCCCATCACGAGGCGAAGCTGACACCAGACTGACACCATCACGAGGCGAGACTGACACCAGACTGACCCCATCACGAGGCGAGGGTTACACCAGACTGACCCCATCACGAGGAGAGGCTGACACCAGACTGACCCCATCACGAGGCGAGGCTGACACCAGACTGACACCATCACGAGGCGAGGCTGACCCCAGACTGACCCCATCACGAGGCGAGGCTGACACTAGACTGACCCCATCACGAGGCGAGGCTGACACCAGACTGACCCCATCACGAGGCGAGGCTGACACCAGACTGACCCCATCACGAGGCGAGGCTGACACCAATCTGACCCCATCACGAGGCGAGGCTGACACCAGACTGAACCGATCACGAGGCGAGTCTGACACCAGACTGACCCCATCACGAGGCGAGGCTGACACAAGACTGACACCATCACGAGGCGAGACTGACACCATCACGAGGCGAGGCTGACACCAGACTGAACCGATCACGAGGCGAGTCTGACACCAGACTGACCCCATCACGAGGCGAGGCTGACACAAGACTGACACCATCACAAGGCGAGACTGACACCAGACTGACACCATCACGAGGCGAGGCTGACACCAGACTGACCCCATCACGAGGCGAGGCTGACACCAGACTGACCCCATCAGCAGGCGAGGCTGACACCAAATTGACCCCATCACGAGGCGAGGCTGACATCAGACTGACCCCATCACGAGGCGAGGCTGACACCAGACTGACCGCATCACGGGGCAAGACTGACACCGGACTGACCCCATCACGAGGCGATGCTGACACCAGACTGACCCCATCACGAGGCGAGGCTGACACCAGACTGACACCATTACGATGTGAGGCTGACACCAGACTGACCCCATCATGAGGCGAGGCTAACACCAGACTGACACCATCATGAGGCGAGGCTGACACCAGACTGACCCCATCACGAGGCGAGGCCGACACCGGACTGACCCCATCACAAGGCGAGACTGACACCGAACTGACCCCATCACGAGGCGAGGCTGACACCAGACTGACCCCATCACTAGGCGAGGCTGACACCAGACTGACCCCATCACGAGGCGAGGCTGACACCAGACTGAACCGATCACGAGTCGAGTCTGACACCAGACTGACCCCATCACGAGGCGAGGCTGACACAATATTGACACCATCACGAGGAGAGACTGACACCAGACTGACCCCATCACGAGGCGAGGCTGACACCAGACTGACCCCATCACGAGGCGAGGCTGACACCAGTCTGACCCCATCACGAGGCGAGGCTGACACCAGACTGAACCGATCACGAGGCGAGGCTGACACAAGACTGACACCATCACGAGGCGAGACTGACACCATCACGAGGCGAGGCTGACACCAGACTGACACCATCACGAGGCGAGGCTGACACCAGACTGACCCCATCACGAGGCGAGGCTGACACCAGACTGAACCGATCACGAGGCGAGTCTGACACCAGACTGACCCCATCACGAGGCGAGGCTGACACAAGACTGACACCATCACAAGGCGAGACTGACACCAGACTGACACCATCACGAGGCGAGGCTGACACCAGACTGACCCCATCACGAGGCGAGGCTGACACCAGACTGACCCCATCAGCAGGCGAGGCTGACACCAAATTGACCCCATCACGAGGCGAGGCTGACATCAGACTGACCCCATCACGAGGCGAGGCTGACACCAGACTGACCGCATCACGGGGCAAGACTGACACCGGACTGACCCCATCACGAGGCGATGCTGACACCAGACTGACCCCATCACGAGGCGAGGCTGACACCAGACTGACACCATTACGATGTGAGGCTGACACCAGACTGACCCCATCATGAGGCGAGGCTGACACCAGACTGACACCATCATGAGGCGAGGCTGACACCAGACTGACCCCATCACGAGGCGAGGCCGACACCGGACTGACCCCATCACAAGGCGAGACTGACACCGAACTGACCCCATCACGAGGCGAGGCTGACACCAGACTGACCCCATCACTAGGCGAGGCTGACACCAGACTGACCCCATCACGAGGCGAGGCTGACACCAGACTGAACCGATCACGAGTCGAGTCTGACACCAGACTGACCCCATCACGAGGCGAGGCTGACACAAGACTGACACCATCACGAGGCGAGGCTGACACCAGTCTGACCCCATCACGAGGCGAGGCTGACACCAGACTGAACCGATCACGAGGCGAGTCTGACACCAGACTGACCCCATCACGAGGCGAGGCTGACACAAGACTGACACCATCACGAGGCGAGACTGACACCATCACGAGGCGAGACTGACACCAGACTGACCCAATCACGAGGCGAGGCTGACACCAGACTGACCCCATCACGAGGCGAGGCTGACACCGGACTGACCCCATCACGAGGCGAGACTGAAACCAGACTGACCCAATCATGAGGCGAGGCTGACACCAGACTGACACCATCACGAGGCGAGGCTGACACCAGACTGACCCCATCACGAGGCGAGGCTGACACCAGACTGACAACATCATGATGTGAGGCTGACACCAGACTGACCCCATCACGAGGCGAGGCTGACACCAGACTGACCCCATCACGAGGCGAGACTGACACGAGACTGACCCCATCACGAGGCGAGGCTGACACCAGACTGACACCATCACGAGGCGAGGCTGACACCAGACTGACTCCATCACGAGGCGAGGCTGACACCAGACTGACCCTATCACTAGGCGAGGCTGACACCAGACTGACACCATCACGAGGCGAGGCTGAAACCCAACTGACCCCATCACGACACGAGACTGACACCAGACTGACCCCATCACGAGGCGAGGCTGACACCAGACTGACCCCATCACGATGCGAGGCTGACACCGGACTGACACCATCACGAGGCGAGACTGACACCAGACTGACCCAATCACGAGGCGAGGCTGACACCAGACTGACCCCATCACGAGGTGAGGCTTACACCAGTCTGACCCCATCACGAGGCGAGGCTGACACCAGACTGACACCATCATGAGGCGAGGCTGACACCAGACTGACACCATCACGAGGCGAGACTGACACCAGACTGACCCCATCATGATGTGAGGCTGACACCAGACTGACCCCATCTTTAGGCGAGGCTGAGACCAGACTGACACCATCACGAGGCGAGGCTGACACCAGACTGACACCATCACGAGGCGAGGCTGACACCAGACTGACACCATCATGATGTGAGGCTGACACCAGACTGACCCCATGAAGAGGCGAGGCTGACACCAGACTGATCCCATCACGAGGCGAGGCTGACACCAGACTTACACCATCATGATGTGAGGCTGACACCAGACTGACCCCATCACGATGTGAGGCTGACACCAGACTGACCCCATCACGATGTGAGGCTGACACCAGACTGACACCATCACGAGGCGAGACTGACACCAGACTGACACCATCACGAGGCAAGACTGACACCAGACTGACACCATCACGAGGCGAGGCTGACACCAGACTGACCCCATCACGAGGCGAGGCTGACACCAGACTGACACCATCACGAGGCGAGACTGACACCAGACTGACCCCATCACGAGGCGAGGGTGACACCAGACTGACCCCATCACGAGGAGAGGCTGACACCAGACTGACCCCATCACGAGGCGAGGCTGACAGCAGACTGACACCATCACGAGGCGA
The DNA here is from genome assembly GCF_062004578.1 of Staurois parvus. NCBI lineage: Eukaryota > Metazoa > Chordata > Amphibia > Anura > Ranidae > Staurois > Staurois parvus. The sequence continues at coordinate 65,884 of NW_028318901.1, read as the reverse complement.
GGCTGACCCCAGACTGACCCCATCACAAGGCGAGGCTGACACTAGACTGACCCCATCACGAGGCGAGGCTGACACCAGACTGACCCCATCACGAGGCGAGGCTGACACCAGTCTGACCCCATCACGAGGCGAGGCTGACACCAGACTGAACCGATCACGAGGCGAGTCTGACACCAGACTGACCCCATCACGAGGCGAGGCTGACACAAGACTGACACCATCACGAGGCGAGACTGACACCATCACGAGGCGAGGCTGACACCAGACTGACACCATCACGAGGCGAGGCTGACACCAGACTGACCCCATCACGAGGCGAGGCTGACACCAGACTGAACCGATCACGAGGCGAGTCTGACACCAGACTGACCCCATCACGAGGCGAGGCTGACACAAGACTGACACCATCACAAGGCGAGACTGACACCAGACTGACACCATCACGAGGCGAGGCTGACACCAGACTGACCCCATCACGAGGCGAGGCTGACACCAGACTGACCCCATCAGCAGGCGAGGCTGACACCAAATTGACCCCATCACGAGGCGAGGCTGACATCAGACTGACCCCATCACGAGGCGAGGCTGACACCAGACTGACCGCATCACGGGGCAAGACTGACACCGGACTGACCCCATCACGAGGCGATGCTGACACCAGACTGACCCCATCACGAGGCGAGGCTGACACCAGACTGACACCATTACGATGTGAGGCTGACACCAGACTGACCCCATCATGAGGCGAGGCTGACACCAGACTGACACCATCATGAGGCGAGGCTGACACCAGACTGACCCCATCACGAGGCGAGGCCGACACCGGACTGACCCCATCACAAGGCGAGACTGACACCGAACTGACCCCATCACGAGGCGAGGCTGACACCAGACTGACCCCATCACTAGGCGAGGCTGACACCAGACTGACCCCATCACGAGGCGAGGCTGACACAAGACTGACACCATCACGAGGCGAGACTGACACCAGACTGACACCATCACGAGGCGAGGCTGACACCAGACTGACACCATCACGAGGCGAGGCTGACACCAGACTGACCCCATCACGAGGCGAGGCTGACACCAGACTGAACCGATCACGAGGCGAGTCTGACACCAGACTGACCCCATCACGAGGCGAGGCTGACACAAGACTGACACCATCACGAGGCGAGACTGACACCATCACGAGGCGAGGCTGACACCAGACTGACACCATCACGAGGCGAGGCTGACACCAGACTGACCCCATCACGAGGCGAGGCTGACACCAGACTGAACCGATCACGAGGCGAGTCTGACACCAGACTGACCCCATCACGAGGCGAGGCTGACACAAGACTGACACCATCACAAGGCGAGACTGACACCAGACTGACACCATCACGAGGCGAGGCTGACACCAGACTGACCCCATCACGAGGCGAGGCTGACACCAGACTGACCCCATCAGCAGGCGAGGCTGACACCAAATTGACCCCATCACGAGGCGAGCTGACATCAGACTGACCCCATCACGAGGCGAGGCTGACACCAGACTGACCGCATCACGGGGCAAGACTGACACCGGACTGACCCCATCACGAGGCGATGCTGACACCAGACTGACCCCATCACGAGGCGAGGCTGACACCAGACTGACACCATTACGATGTGAGGCTGACACCAGACTGACCCCATCATGAGGCGAGGCTGACACCAGACTGACAGCATCATGAGGCGAGGCTGACACCAGACTGACCCCATCACGAGGCGAGACTGACACCAGACTGACCCCATCACGAGGCGAGGCCGACACCGGACTGACCCCATCACAAGGCGAGACTGACACCGAACTGACCCCATCACGAGGCGAGGCTGACACCAGACTGACACCATCACGAGGCGAGACTGACACCAGACTGACACCATCACGAGGCGAGGCTGACACCAGACTGACACCATCACGAGGCGAGGCTGACACCAGACTGACCCCATCATGAGGCGAGGCTGACACCAGACTGAACTTATCACGAGGCGAGTCTGACACCAGACTGACCCCATCACGAGGCGAGGCTGACACAAGACTGACACCATCACAAGGCGAGACTGACACCAGACTGACCCCATCACGAGGCGAGGCCGACACCGGACTGACCCCATCACGAGGCGAGGCTGAAACCAGACTGACACCATCACGAGGCGAGGCTGACACCAGACTGACCCCATCACGAGGCGAGACTGACCCCAGACTGACCCCATCACGAGGCGAGGCTGACACCAGACTGACCCCATCACGAGGCGAGGCTGACACCAGACTGACCCCATCACGAGGCGAGGCTGACACCAGACTGACCCCATCACGAGGCGAGGCTGACACCAAATTAACCCCATCACGAGGCGAGGCTGACATCAGACTGACACCATCAAGAGACGAGGCTGACACCAGACTGACACCATCATGATGTGAGACTGACACCAGACTGACACCATCACGAGGCGAGGCTGACACCAGACTGACCCCATCACGAGGCGAGGCTGACCCCAGACTGACCCCATCACGAGGCGAGGCTGACACCAGACTGACCCCATCACGAGGCGAGGCTGACACCAGACTGACCCCATCACGAGGCGAGGCTGACACCAGACTGACCCCATCACGAGGCGAGGCTGACACCAAATTAACCCCATCACGAGGCGAGGCTGACATCAGACTGACACCATCAAGAGACGAGGCTGACACCAGACTGACACCATCATGATGTGAGACTGACACCAGACTGACACCATCACGAGGCGAGGCTGACACCAGACTGACCCCATCACGAGGCGAGGCTGACACCAGACTGACCCCATCACGAGACGAGACTGACACAAGACTGACACCATCACAAGGCGAGACTGACACCAGACTGAACCCATCACGAGGCGAGGCTGACACCAGACTTACCCCATCACGAGGCGAGGATGACACCAGAATGACCCCATCACGGGGAGAGGCTGACACCAGACTGACCCCATCACGAGGCGAGACTGACACCAGACTGACCCAATCATGAGGCGAGGCTGACACCAGACTGACCCCATCATGATGTGAGGCTGACACCAGACTGACCCCATCTTTAGGCGAGGCTGACACCAGACTGACACCATCACGAGGCGAGGCTGACACCAGACTGACACCATCACGAGGAGAGGCTGACACCAGACTGACCCCATCACTAGGCGAGGCTGACACCAGACTGACCCCATCACGGGGCGAGGCTGACACCAGACTGACACCATCACGAGGCGAGGCTGACACCAGACTGACCGAATCACGGGGCAAGGCTGACACCAGACTGACCCCATCAAGAGGCGAGGCTGACACCAGACTGACCCTATCAAGAGGCGAGGCTGACCCCAGACTGACCCCATCACGAGGTGAGGCTGACACCAGACTGACCCCATCACGAGGCGAGGCTGACACCAGACTGAACCCATCACGGGGCGAGGCTGACACCAGACTGACACCATCACGAGTCGAGACTGACACCAAACTGACCAAATCATGATGTGAGGCTGACACCAGACTGACCCCATCACTAGGCGAGGCTGACACCAGACTAACCCCATCACGAGGCGAGGCTGACACCAGACTGATACCATCACGAGGCGAGGCTGACACCAGACTGACCCCATCACGAGGCGAGGCTGACACCAGACTGACCCCATCACTAGCGAGGCTGACACCAGACTGACACCATCATGATGTGAGGCTGACACCAGACTGACCCAATCACGAGGCGAGGCTGACACCAGACTGACCCCATCACGAGGCGAGGCTGACACCAAACTGACACCATCACGAGGCGAGGCTGACACCAGACTGACACCATCACGAGGTGAAGCTGACACCAGACTGACACCATCATGATGTGAGGCTGACACCAAACTGACCCCATCACTAGGCGAGGCAGACACCAGACTGACCCCATCACGAGGCGAGACTAACACCAGACTGACCCCATCATGAGGCGAGGCTGACACCAGACTGACCCCATCACGAGGCGAGGTTGACACCAGACTGACACCATCACGAGGTGAGGCTGAAACCAGACTGACCCCATCACGAGGCGAGGCTGACACCAGACTGACCCCATCACGGGGCGAGGCTGACATCAGACTGACACCATCACGAGGCGAGGCTGTCACCAGACTGACCCCATCACGAGGCGAGGCTGACACCAGACTGACACCATCACGAGGCGAGACTGACACCAGACTGACCCCACCATGATGTGAGGCTGACACCAGACTAACCCCACCACGAGGCGAGGCTGACACCAGACTGACACCATCATGATGTGAGGCTGACACCAGACTGACCCCATCACGTGGCGAGGCTGACACCAGACTGACTCTATCACTAGGCTAGGCTGACACCAGACATACACCATCACGAGGCGAGACAGACATCAGACTGACACCATCACGAGGCGAGGCTGACACCAGACTGACCCCATCACGAGGCGAGGCTGACACCAGACTGACACCATCACGAGGCGAGGCTGACACCAGACTGACACCATCACGAGGCGAGACTGACACCAGACTGACACCATCACGAGGCGAGGGTGATACCAGACTGACCCCATCACGAGGAGAGGCTGACACCAGACTGACCCCATCACGAGGCGAGGCTGACACCAGACTGACCCCATCACGAGGCGAGGCTGACACCAGACTGACACCATCACGAGGCGAGGCTGACACCAGACTGAACCGATCACGAGGCGAGTCTGACACCAGACTGACCCCATCACGAGGCGAGGCTGACACAAGACTGACACCATCACGAGGCGAGACTGACACCATCACGAGGCGAGGCTGACACCAGACTGACTCCATCACGAGGCGAGGCTGACACCAGACTGAACCGATCACGAGGCGAGTCTGACACCAGACTGACCCCATCACGAGGCGAGGCTGACACAAGACTGACACCATCACAAGGCGAGACTGACACCAGACTGACACCATCACGAGGCGAGGCTGACACCAGACTGACACCATCACGAGGCGAGGCTGACACCAGACTGACCCCATCACCAGGCGAGGCTGACACCAAATTGACCCCATCACGAGTCGAGGCTGACATCAGACTGACCCCATCACGAGGCGAGGCTGACACCAGACTGACCCCATCACGAGGCGAGGCTGACACCGGACTGACTCCATCACGAGGCGAGGCTGACACCAGACTGACCCCATCACGAGGCGAGGCTGACACCGGACTGACCCCATCACGAGGCGAGACTGACACCAGACTGACCCAATCATGAGGCGAGGCTGACACCAGACTGACACCATCACGAGGCGAGGCTGACACCAGACTGACCCCATCATGAGGCGAGGCTGACACCAGACTGACACCATCATGATGTGAGGCTGACACCAGACTGACCCCATCACGAGGCGAGACTGACACGAGACTGACCCCATCACGAGGCGAGGCTGACACCAGACTGACACCATCACGAGGCGAGGCTGACACCAGACTGACCCCATCACGAGGCGAGGCTGACACGAGACTGACACCATCATGATGAGAGGCTGACACCAGACTGACCCCATCACGAGGCGAGGCTGACACCGGACTGACTCCATCACGAGGCGAGGCTGACACAAGACTGACCCCATCACGAGGCGAGGCTGACACCAGACTGACCCCATCACGAGGCGAGGCTGACACCAGACTGACCCCATCACGAGGCGAGGCTGAAACCAGACTGACCCCATCACGAGGCGAGGCTGACACCAGACTGACCCCATCACGAGGCGAGGCTGACACCAGACTGACCCCATCACGAGGCGAGGCTGACACCAGACTGACCCCATCACGATGCGAGGCTAAAACCGGACTGACAACCATCACGAGGCGAGACTGCCACCAGACTGACCCCATCATGATGTGAGGCTGACACCAGACTGACCCCATCACGAGGCTAGGCTGACACCAGACTGACACCATCACGAGGCGAGGCTGACACCAGACTGACACCATCATGATGAGAGGCTGACACCAGACTGACCCCATGAAGAGGCGAGACTGACACCAGACTGACCCCATCACGAGGCGAGGCTGACACAAGACTGACCCCATCACGAGGCGAGGCTGACACCAGACTTACACCATCATGATGTGAGGCTGACACCAGACTGACCCCATCACGATGTGAGGCTGACACCAGACTGACCCCATCACGATGTGAGGCTGACACCAGACTGACCCCATCACGATGTGAGGCTGACACCAGACTGACCCCATCACGATGTGAGGCTGACACCAGACTGACCCCATCACGAGGCGAGGCTGACACCAGACTGACCCCATCACGAGGCGAGGCTGACACCAGACTGACCCCATCACTAGGCGAGGCTGACACCGGACTGACTCCATCACGAGGCGAGGCTGACACCAGACTGACCCCATCACGAGGCGAGGCTGACACCGGACTGACCCCATCACGAGGCGAGACTGACACCAGACTGACCCAATCATGAGGCGAGGCTGACACCAGACTGACACCATCACGAGGCGAGGCTGACACCAGACTGACCCTATCACTAGGCGACGCTGACACCAGACTGACACCATCACGAGGCGAGGCTGAAACCCGACTGACCCCATCACGACACGAGACTAACACCAGACTGATCCCATCACGAGGCGAGGCTGACACCAGACTGACCCCATCACGATGCGAGGCTGACACCGGACTGACACCATCACGAGGCGAGACTGACACCAGACTGACCCAATCACGAGGCGAGGCTGACACCAGACTGACCCCATCACGAGGCGAGGCTTACACCAGTCTGACCCCATCATGAGGCGAGGCTGACACCAGACTGACACCATCATGAGGCGAGGCTGACACCAGACTGACACCATCACGAGGCAAGACTGACACCAGACTGACCCCATCATGATGTGAGGCTGACACCAGACTGACCCCATCTTTAGGCGAGGCTGAGACCAGACTGACACCATCACGAGGCGAGGCTGACACCAGACTGACACCATCACGAGGCGAGGCTGACACCAGACTGACACCATCATGATGTGAGGCTGACACCAGACTGACCCCATGAAGAGGCGAGGCTGACACCAGACTGACCCCATCACGAGGCGAGGCTGACACCAGACTGATCCCATCACGAGGCGAGGCTGACACCAGACTTACACCATCATGATGTGAGGCTGACACCAGACTGACCCCATCACGATGTGAGGCTGACACCAGACTGACCCCATCACGATGTGAGGCTGACACCAGACTGACACCATCACGAGGCGAGACTGACACCAGACTGACACCATCACGAGGCAAGACTGACACCAGACTGACACCATCACGAGGCGAGGCTGACACCAGACTGACCCCATCACGAGGCGAGGCTGACACCAGACTGACACCATCACGAGGCGAGACTGACACCAGACTGACCCCATCACGAGGCGAGGGTGACACCAGACTGACCCCATCACGAGGAGAGGCTGACACCAGACTGACCCCATCACGAGGCGAGGCTGACACCAGACTGACACCATCACGAGGCGAGGCTGACCCCAGACTGACCCCATCATGAGGCGAGGCTGACACTAGACTGACCCCATCACGAGGCGAGGCTGACACCAGACTGACCCCATCACGAGGCGAGGCTGACACCAGACTGACCCCATCACGAGGCGAGGCTGACACCAGTCTGACCCCATCACGAGGCGAGGCTGACACCAGACTGAACCGATCACGAGGCGAGTCTGACACCAGACTGACCCCATCACGAGGCGAGGCTGACACAAGACTGACACCATCACAAGGCGAGACTGACACCAGACTGACACCATCACGAGGCGAGGCTGACACCAGACTGACCCCATCACGAGGCGAGGCTGACACCAGACTGACCCCATCAGCAGGCGAGGCTGACACCAAATTGACCCCATCACGAGGCGAGGCTGACATCAGACTGACCCCATCACGAGGCGAGGCTGACACCAGACTGACCGCATCACGGGGCAAGACTGACACCGGACTGACCCCATCACGAGGCGATGCTGACACCAGACTGACCCCATCACGATGTGAGGCTGACACCAGACTGACCCCATCATGAGGCGAGGCTGACACCAGACTGACCCCATCACGAGGCGAGGCCGACACCGGACTGACCCCATCACAAGGCGAGACTGACACCGAACTGACCCCATCACGAGGCGAGGCTGACACCAGACTGACCCCATCACTAGGCGAGGCTGACACCAGACTGACCCCATCACGAGACGAGGCTGACACCAGACTGAACCGATCACGAGTCGAGTCTGACACCAGACTGACCCCATCACGAGGCGAGGCTGACACAAGACTGACACCATCACGAGGCGAGACTGACACCATCACGAGGCGAGGCTGACACCAGACTGACACCATCACGAGGCGAGGCTGACACCAGACTGACCCCATCACGAGGCGAGGCTGACACCAGACTGACCCCATCACGAGGCGAGGCTGACACCAGACTGACCCCATCAGCAGGCGAGGCTGACACCAAATTGACCCCATCACGAGGCGAGGCTGACATCAGACTGACCCCATCACGAGGCGAGGCTGACACCAGACTGACCGCATCACGGGGCAAGACTGACACCGGACTGACCCCATCACGAGGCGATGCTGACACCAGACTGACCCCATCACGAGGCGAGGCTGACACCAGACTGACACCATTACGATGTGAGGCTGACACCAGACTGACCCCATCATGAGGCGAGGCTGACACCAGACTGACACCATCATGAGGCGAGGCTGACACCAGACTGACCCCATCACGAGGCGAGACTGACACCAGACTGACCCCATCACGAGGCGAGGCCGACACCGGACTGACCCCATCACAAGGCGAGACTGACACCGAACTGACCCCATCACGAGGCGAGGCTGACACCAGACTGACCCCATCACTAGGCGAGGCTGACACCAGACTGACCCCATCACGAGGCGAGGCTGACACCAGACTGAACCGATCACGAGTCGAGTCTGACACCAGACTGACCCCATCACGAGGCGAGGCTGACACAAGACTGACACCATCACGAGGCGAGACTGACACCAGACTGACACCATCACGAGGCGAGGCTGACACCAGACTGACACCATCACGAGGCGAGACTGACACCAGACTGACCCCATCATGAGGCGAGGCTGACACCAGACTGAACTTATCACGAGGCGAGTCTGACACCAGACTGACCCCATCACGAGGCGAGGCTGACACAAGACTGACACCATCACAAGGCGAGACTGACACCAGACTGACCCCATCACGAGGCGAGGCCGACACCGGACTGACCCCATCACGAGGCGAGGCTGAAACCAGACTGACACCATCACGAGGCGAGGCTGACACCAGACTGACCCCATCACGAGGCGAGACTGACCCCAGACTGACCCCATCACGAGGCGAGGCTGACACCAGACTGACCCCATCACGAGGCGAGGCTGACACCAGACTGACCCCATCACGAGGCGAGGCTGACACCAGACTGACCCCATCACGAGGCGAGGCTGACACCAAATTAACCCCATCACGAGGCGAGGCTGACATCAGACTGACACCATCAAGAGACGAGGCTGACACCAGACTGACACCATCATGATGTGAGACTGACACCAGACTGACACCATCACGAGGCGAGGCTGACACCAGACTGACCCCATCACGAGGCGAGGCTGACCCCAGACTGACCCCATCACGAGGCGAGGCTGACACCAGACTGACCCCATCACGAGGCGAGGCTGACACCAGACTGACCCCATCACGAGGCGAGGCTGACACCAGACTGACCCCATCACGAGGCGAGGCTGACACCAAATTAACCCCATCACGAGGCGAGGCTGACATCAGACTGACACCATCAAGAGACGAGGCTGACACCAGACTGACACCATCATGATGTGAGACTGACACCAGACTGACACCATCACGAGGCGAGGCTGACACCAGACTGACCCCATCACGAGGCGAGGCTGACACCAGACTGACCCCATCACGAGACGAGACTGACACCAGAATGACACCATCACGAGGCGAGGCTGACACCAGACTGACCCCATCACGAGGCGAGGCTGACACCAGACTGACCCCATCACGAGGCGAGGCTGACACCAGACTGACCCCATCACGAGGCGAGGCTGACACCAGACTGACCCCATCATGATGTGAGGCTGACACCAGACTGAACCCATCACGAGGCGAGGCTGACACCAGACTTACCCCATCACGAGGCGAGGCTGACACCAGAATGACCCCATCACGGGGAGAGGCTGACACCAGACTGACCCCATCACGAGGCGAGACTGACACCAGACTGACCCAATCATGAGGCGAGGCTGACACCAGACTGACCCCATCATGATGTGAGGCTGACACCAGACTGACCCCATCTTTAGGCGAGGCTGACACCAGACTGACACCATCACGAGGCGAGGCTGACACCAGACTGACACCATCACGAGGCGAGGCTGACACCAGACTGACACCATCATGATGTGAGGCTGACACCAGACTGACCCCATGAAGAAGCGAGGCTGACACCAGACTGACCCCATCACGATGTGAGGCTGACACCAGACTGACACCATCACGAGGCGAGACTGACACCAGACTGACACCATCACGAGGCGAGACTGACACCAGACTGACACCATCACGAGGCGAGGCTGACACCAGACTGACCCCATCATGAGGCGAGGCTGACACCAGACTGACACCATCACGAGGAGAGGCTGACACCAGACTGACCCCATCTCGAGGCGAGGCTGACACAAGACTGACACCATCACAAGGCGAGACTGACACCAGACTGACACCATCACGAGGCGAGGCTGACACCAGACTGACACCATCACGAGGCGAGGCTGACACCAGACTGACCCCATCACCAGGCGAGGCTGACACCAAATTGACCCCATCACGAGGCGAGGCTGACATCAGACTGACCCCATCACGAGGCGAGGCTGACACCAGACTGACCCCATCACGAGGCGAGGCCGACACCGGACTGACCCCATCACGAGGCGAGGCTGAAACCAGACTGACACCATCACGATGCGAGGCTGACACCAGACTGACACCATCACGAGGCGAGGCTGACACCAGATTGACACCATCACGAGTCGAGACTGACACCAAACTGACCCCATCACGAGGCGAGGCTGACACCAGACTGACCCCATCACTAGGCGAGGCTGACACCAGACTGACCCCATCACGAGGCGAGGCTGACACCAGACTGACCCCATCACGAGGCGAGGCTGACACCAAATTAACCCCATCACGAGGCGAGGATGACATCAGACTGACACCATCAAGAGGCGAGGCTGACACCAGACTGACACCATCACAAGGCGAGACTGACACCGGACTGACCCCATCACGAGGCGAGGCTGACACCAGACTGACCCCATCACTAGGCGAGGCTGACACCAGACTGACCCCATCACGAGGCGAGACTGACACCGGACTGACCCCATCACGAGGCGAGGCTGACACCAGACTGACACCATCACGAGGCGAGGCTGACACCAGACTGACCCCATCACGAGGCGAGGCTGACACTAGACTGACCCCATCACGAGGCGAGACTGACACCAGACTGACCCCATCACGACGCGAGGCTGACACCAGACTGACACCATCACGATGCGAGACTGACACCAGACTGACCCCATCACGAGGCGAGACTGACACCAGACTGACCCCATCACGAGTCGAGGCTGACACCAGACTGACCCCATCACGACGCGAGGCTGACACCAGACTGACACCATCACGATGCGAGACTGACACCAGACTGACCCCATCACGAGGCGAGACTGACACCAGACACCCCATCACGAGGCGAGACTGACACCAGACTGACCCCTTCACGAGGCGAGGCTGACACCAGACTGACCCCATCACGAGGCGAGGCTGACACCAGACTGACCCCATCACGAGGCGAGGCTGACACCAGACTGACCCCATCACGAGGCGAAGCTGACACCTGACTGACACCATCATGATGTTAGGCTGACACCAGACTGACCCTATCACGCGGCGAGGCTGACACCAGACTGACACCATCACGAGGCGAGGCTGACACCAGACTGAAACCATCACGAGGCGAGGCTGACACCTGACTGACACCATCATGATGTGAGGCTGACACCTGACTGACTCCATCACGAGGCGAGACAGACACCAGACTGACCCCATCACGAGGCGAGGCCGACACCGGACTGACCCCATCACAAGGCGAGACTGACACCGGACTGACCCCATCACGAGGCGAGGCTGACACCAGACTGACCCCATCACTAGGCGAGGCTGACACCAGACTGACCCCATCACGAGGCGAGACTGACACCAGACTGACCCCATCACTAGGCGAGGCTGACACCAGACTGACACCATCACGAGGCGAGGCTGACACCAGACTGACCCCATCACGAGGCGAGGCTGACACCAGACTGACACCATCATGATGTGAGGCTGACACCAGACTGACCCCATCACGAGGCGAGGCTGACACCAGACTGACCCCATCACGAGGCGAGGCTTACACCAGTCTGACCCCATCACGAGGCGAGGATGACACCAGACTGACCCCATCACGAGGCGAGACTGACACCGGACTGACCCAATCACGAGGCGAGGCTGACACCAGACTGACCCCATCAAGAGGCGAGGCTGACACCAGACTGACCCCATCACGAGGCGAGGCTGACACCAGACTGACCCCATCACGAGGCGAGACTGACACCAGACTGACCCCATCACTAGGCGAGACTGACACCAGACTGACCCCATCACGAGGCGAGGCTGACACCAGACTGACCCCATCACGAGGCAAGACTGACACCAGACTGACACCATCACTAGGCGAGGCTGACACCGGACTGACCCCATCACGACGCGAGGCTGACACCAGACTGACACCATCACGACGTGAGGCTGACACCAGACTGACCCCACCACGAGGCGAGGCTGACACCAGACTGACCCCATCATGAGGCGAGGCTGACACCAGACTGACCCCATCACGAGGCGAGGCTGACACCAGACTGACCCCATCACGAGGCGAGGCTGACACCAGACTGACCCCATCACGAGGCGAGGCTGACACCAGACTGACTCCATCACGAGGCTAGGCTGACACCAGACTGACACCATTATGAGGCGAGGCTGACACCGGACTGACCCCATCACGAGGCGAGGCTGACACCAGACTGACACCATCACAAGGCGAGGCTGACACCAGACTGACCCCATCACGGGGCGAGGCTGACACCAGACTGACCCCATCACGAGGCGAGGCTGACACCAGACTGACCCTATCACGAGGCGAGGCTGACCCCAGACTGACCCCATAACGAGGTGAGGCTGAAACCAGACTGACCCCATCACGAGGCGAGGCTGACACCAGACTGACACCATCACGAGGCGAGGCTGACACCAGACTGACCCCATCACGAGGCGAGGCTGACACCAGACTGACACCATCACGATGTGAGGCTGACACCAGACTGACCCCATCACGAGGCGAGGCTGACACCAGACTGACCCCATCACGAGGCGAGGCTGACACCAGACTGACCCCATCACGAGGCGAGGCTGACACCAGACTGACCCCATCACGAGGCGAGGCTGACACCAGACTGACACCATCGCGATGTGAGGCTGACACCAGACTGACCCCATCACTAGGCGAGACTGACACCAGACTGACTCCATCATGAGGCGAGACTGACACCAGACTGACCCCATCACGAGGCGAGTCTGACACCAGACGGACACCATCATGATGTGAGGCTGACACCAGACTGACACCATCACTAGGCGAGGCTGACACCAGACTGAACCCATCACGAGTCGAGGCTGACACCATCTGACACCATCATGATGTGAGGCTGACACCAGTCTGACCCCATCACGAGGCGATGCTGACACCAGACTGACTCCATCACGAGGCGAGACTGACACCAGACTGACGTCATCACTAGCGAGGCTGACACCAGACTGACACCATCACGAGGCGAGGCTGACACCAGACTGACCCCATCACGAGGCAAGGCTGACACCAGACTGACCCCATCACGAGGCAAGGCTGCCACCAGACTGTCCCCATCACGAGGCGAGGCTGACACCAGACTGACCCCATCACGAGGCGAGGCTGACACCAGACTGACCCCATCACGAGGCGAGGCTGACATCAGACTGACCCCATCACGAGGCGAGGCTGACACCAGACTGACCCCATCACGAGGCGAGGCTGATACCAGACTGACACCATCATGATGTGAGGCTGACACCAGACTGACCCCATCACGAGGCGAGGCTGACACCAGACTGACCCTATCACTAGGCGAGGCTGAGACCAGACTGACCCCATCACGAGGTGAGGCTTACACCAGACTGACACCATCACGGGGCGAGACTGACACCAGACTGACCCCATCACGATGCGAGACTGACACCAGACTGACACCATCACGAGGCGAGGCTGACACCAGACTGACACCATCACGATGTGAGCCTGACACCAGACTGACCCCATCACGAGGCGAGGCTGACACCAGACTGACCCCATCACTAGCGAGGCTGACACCAGACTGACCCCATCATGATGTGAGGCTGACACCAGACTGACCCCATCACGAGGCGAGGCTGACACCAGACTGACCCCATCACGAGGCGAGGCTGACACCAGACTGACCCCATCACGAGGCGAGGCTGACACCAGACTGACCCCATCACGAGGTGAGGCTGACACCAGACTGACACCATCACGAGGCGAAGCTGACACCAGACTGACACCATCACGAGGCGATGCTGACACCAGACTGCCCCCATCACTTGGCGAGGCTGACACCAGACTGACCCCTTCATGATGTGAGGTTGACACCAGACTGACCCCATCACTAGGCGAGGCTGACACCAGACTGACCCCATCACGAGGCGAGGCTGACACCAGACTGACACCATCACGAGGCAAGGCTGACGCCAGACTGACCCCATCGCGAGGCGAGGCTGACACCTGACTGACACCATCACGATGTGAGGCTGACACCAGACTGACCCCATCACGAGGCGAGGCTGACACCAGACTGACCCCATCACGAGGCAAGGGTGACACCAGACTGACCCCATCACGAGGCGAGGCTGACACCAGACTGACCCCATCACGAGGCGAGGCTGATACCAGACTGACACCATCATGATGTGAGACTGACACCAGACTGACCCCATCACGAGGCGAGGCTGACACCAGACTGACACCATAATGATGTGAGGCTGACACCAGACTGACCCCATCACGTGGTGAGGCTGACACCAGACTGACCCCATCACGAGGCGAGGCTGAAACCAGACTGACACCATTACGATGTGAGGCTGACACCAGACTGACCCCATCACGAGGCGAGGCTGACACCAGACTGACACCATCACGAGGCGAGGCTGACACCAGACTGACACCATCACGAGGCAAGGCTGACGCCAGACTGACCCCATCACGATGTGAGGCTGACACCAGACTGACCCCATCACGAGGCGAGGCTGACACCGGACTGACCCCATCACAAGGTGAGGCTGACACCAGACTGACACCATCATGATGTGAGGCTGACACCAGACTGACACCATCATGATGTGAGGCTGACACCAGACTGACCCCATCACGAGGCGAGGCTGACACCAGACTGACACCATCACGAGGCGATGCTGACACCAGACTGACACCATCATGATGTGAGGCTGACACCAGACTGACCCCATCACGAGGTGAGGCTGACACCAGACTGACACCATCATGATGTGAGGCTGACACCAGACTGAACCCATCACGAGGCGAGGGTGACACCAGACTGACCCTATCACGAGGCGAGGCTTACACCATACTGACCCCATCTCGAGGCGAGGCTGACACCAGACTGACACCATTACGATGTGAGGCTGACACCAGACTGACCCCATCACGAGGCGAGGCTGACACCAGACTGACACCATCATGAGGCGAGGCTGACACCAGACTGACACCATCACGATGTGAGGCTGACACCAGACTGACCCCATCACGAGGTGAGGCTGACACCAGACTGACCCCATCACGAGGCGAGGCTCACACCAGACTGACCCCATCACGAGGCAAGGGTGACACCAGACTGACCCCATCACGAGGCAAGGGTGACACCAGACTGACCCCATCACGAGGCGAGGCTGACACCAGACTGACCCCATCACGAGGCGAGGCTGATACCAGACTGACACCATCATGATGTGAGACTGACACCAGACTGACCCCATCACGAGGCGAGGCTGACACCGGACTGACCCCATCACGAGGCGAGGCTGACACCAGACTGACACCATCACAAGGCGAGGCTGACACCAGACTGACCCCATCACGGGGCGAGGCTGACACCAGACTGACCCCATCACGAGGCGAGGCTGACACCAGACTGACCCTATCACGAGGCGAGGCTGACCCCAGACTGACCCCATAACGAGGTGAGGCTGAAACCAGACTGACCCCATCACGAGGCGAGGCTGACACCAGACTGACACCATCACGAGGCGAGGCTGACACCAGACTGACCCCATCACGAGGCGAGGCTGACACCAGACTGACACCATCACGATGTGAGGCTGACACCAGACTGACCCCATCACGAGGCGAGGCTGACACCAGACTGACCCCATCACGAGGCGAGGCTGACACCAGACTGACCCCATCACGAGGCGAGGCTGACACCAGACTGACCCCATCACGAGGCGAGGCTGACACCAGACTGACACCATCGCGATGTGAGGCTGACACCAGACTGACCCCATCACTAGGCGAGACTGACACCAGACTGACTCCATCATGAGGCGAGACTGACACCAGACTGACCCCATCACGAGGCGAGTCTGACACCAGACGGACACCATCATGATGTGAGGCTGACACCAGACTGACACCATCACTAGGCGAGGCTGACACCAGACTGAACCCATCACGAGTCGAGGCTGACACCATCTGACACCATCATGATGTGAGGCTGACACCAGTCTGACCCCATCACGAGGCGATGCTGACACCAGACTGACTCCATCACGAGGCGAGACTGACACCAGACTGACGTCATCACTAGCGAGGCTGACACCAGACTGACACCATCACGAGGCGAGGCTGACACCAGACTGACCCCATCACGAGGCAAGGCTGACACCAGACTGACCCCATCACGAGGCAAGGCTGCCACCAGACTGTCCCCATCACGAGGCGAGGCTGACACCAGACTGACCCCATCACGAGGCGAGGCTGACACCAGACTGACCCCATCACGAGGCGAGGCTGACATCAGACTGACCCCATCACGAGGCGAGGCTGACACCAGACTGACCCCATCACGAGGCGAGGCTGATACCAGACTGACACCATCATGATGTGAGGCTGACACCAGACTGACCCCATCACGAGGCGAGGCTGACACCAGACTGACCCTATCACTAGGCGAGGCTGAGACCAGACTGACCCCATCACGAGGTGAGGCTTACACCAGACTGACACCATCACGGGGCGAGACTGACACCAGACTGACCCCATCACGATGCGAGACTGACACCAGACTGACACCATCACGAGGCGAGGCTGACACCAGACTGACACCATCACGATGTGAGCCTGACACCAGACTGACCCCATCACGAGGCGAGGCTGACACCAGACTGACCCCATCACTAGCGAGGCTGACACCAGACTGACCCCATCATGATGTGAGGCTGACACCAGACTGACCCCATCACGAGGCGAGGCTGACACCAGACTGACCCCATCACGAGGCGAGGCTGACACCAGACTGACCCCATCACGAGGCGAGGCTGACACCAGACTGACCCCATCACGAGGTGAGGCTGACACCAGACTGACACCATCACGAGGCGAAGCTGACACCAGACTGACACCATCACGAGGCGATGCTGACACCAGACTGCCCCCATCACTTGGCGAGGCTGACACCAGACTGACCCCTTCATGATGTGAGGTTGACACCAGACTGACCCCATCACTAGGCGAGGCTGACACCAGACTGACCCCATCACGAGGCGAGGCTGACACCAGACTGACACCATCACGAGGCAAGGCTGACGCCAGACTGACCCCATCGCGAGGCGAGGCTGACACCTGACTGACACCATCACGATGTGAGGCTGACACCAGACTGACCCCATCACGAGGCGAGGCTGACACCAGACTGACCCCATCACGAGGCAAGGGTGACACCAGACTGACCCCATCACGAGGCGAGGCTGACACCAGACTGACCCCATCACGAGGCGAGGCTGATACCAGACTGACACCATCATGATGTGAGACTGACACCAGACTGACCCCATCACGAGGCGAGGCTGACACCAGACTGACACCATAATGATGTGAGGCTGACACCAGACTGACCCCATCACGTGGTGAGGCTGACACCAGACTGACCCCATCACGAGGCGAGGCTGACAACAGACTGACCCCATCACGAGGCGAGGCTGACACCAGACTGACCCCATCACGAGTCGAGGCTGACACCAGACTGACCCCATCACGAGGCGAGGCTGACATCAGACTGACACCATCACGAGGCAAGGCTGACACAAGACTGACCCCATCATGATGTGAGGCTGACACTAGACTGACACCATCACTAGGCGAGACTGACACCAGACTGACCCCATCATGATGTGAGGCTGACACCAGACTGACCCCATCACGAGGCGAGGGTGACACCAGACTGACCCTATCACTAGGCGAGGCTGACACCAGACTGACCTCATCACGAGGCAAGGCTGACACCAGACTGACCCCATCACGAGGCGAGGCTGACACCAGACTGACCCCATCACGAGGCGAGTCTGACACCAGACTGACCCTATCACTAGGCGAGGCTTACATCAGACTGACCCCATCACGAGGCGAGGCTGAAACCAGACTGACACCATTACGATGTGAGGCAGACACCAGACTGACCCCATCACGAGGCGAGGCTGACACCAGACTGACACCATCACGAGGCGAGGCTGACACCAGACTGACACCATCACGAGGCAAGGCTGACGCCAGACTGACCCCATCGCGAGGCGAGGCTGACACCTGACTGACACCATCACGATGTGAGGCTGACACCAGACTGACCCATCACGAGGCGAGGCTGACACCAGACTGACCCCATCACGAGGCGAGGCTGACACCAGACTGACCCCATCACGAGGCGAGGCTGACACCAGACTGTCCCCATCACGAGGTGAGGCTGACACCAGACTGACCCATTCACGAGGCGAGGCTGACACCAGACTGACCCCATCACGAGGCGAGGCTGAAACCAGACTGAAACCATCACGATGTGAGGCTGACACCAGACTTACCCCATCACGAGGCGAGACTGACACCAGACTGACCCCATCATGATGTGAGGCTGACACCAGACTGACCCCATCACGAGGCGAGGCTGACAGCAGACTGACCCCATCACTAGGCGAGGCTGACACCAGACTAACCCCATCACGAGGCGAGGCTGACACCAGACTGACCCCATCACGAGGCGAGGCTGACACCAGACTGACCCCATCACGAGGCGAGACTGACACCAGACTTACCCCATCACGAGGCAAGGCTGACACCAGACTGACACCATCACAAGGCGAAGCTGACACCAGATTGACACCATCATGATGTGAGGCTGACACCAGACTGACCCCATCACGAGGCGAGACTGACACCAGACTGACCCCATCTCGAGGCGAGGTTGACACCAGACTGACACCATCATGATGTGAGGCTGACACCAGAATGACCTCATCACGAGGCGAGGCTGACACCAGACTGACACCATCACGAGGCGAGGCTGACACCAGACTGACACCATCATGATGTGAGGCTGACACCATACTGACCCCATCACGAGGCGAGGCTGACACCAGACTGACACCATCACGAGGCGAGGCTGACACCAGACTGACACCATCACGAGGCAAGGCTGACGCAAGACTGACCCCATCGCGAGGCGAGGCTGACACCTGACTGACACCATCACGATGTGAGGCTGACACCAGACTGACCCCATCACGAGGCGAGGCTGACACCAGACTGACCCCATCACGAGGCGAGGCTGACACCAGACTGACCCCATCACGAGGCAAGGGTGACACCAGACTGACCCCATCACGAGGCGAGGCTGACACCAGACTGACCCCATCAAGAGGCGAGGCTGACACCAGACTGACACCATCACGTGGTGAGGCTGACACCAGACTGACTCCATCACGAGGCGAGGCTGACACCAGCCTGACACCATCATGATGTGAGGCTGACACCAGCCTGACACCATCATGATGTGAGGCTGACACCAGACTGACCCCATCACGTGGTGAGGCTGACACCAGACTGACCCCATCACGAGGCGAGGCTGACACCAGACTGACCCCATCACGAGGCGAGGCTGACACCAGACTGACCCCATCACGATGCGAGGCTGACACCAGACTGACCCCATCACGAGGCGAGGCTGACACCAGACTGACACCATCACGAGTCGAGACTGACACCAGACTGACCCCATCACGAGGCAAGGCTGACACCAGACTGATACCATCATGATGTGAGGCTGACACCAGACTGACCTCATCACGAGGCGAGGCTGACACCAGACTGACCCCATCACGAGGTGAGGCTGACACCAGACTGACACCATCACGAGGCGAGGCTGACACCAGACTGACACCATCACGAGGCGATGCTGACACCAGACTGACCCCATCACGAGGCGAGGCTGACACCAGACTGACCCCATCACGAGGCGAGGCTGACACCAGACTGACCCCATCACGAGGCGAGGCTAACACCAGACTGACACCATCACGAGGCAAGGCTGACACCAGACTGACACCATCATGATGTGAGGCTGACACCAGACTGACCCCATCACGAGGCGAGACTGACACCAGACTGACCCCATCACGAGGCGAGACTGACACCAGACTGACCCCATGATGATGTGAGGCTGACACCAGACTGACCCCATCACGAGGCAAGACTGACACCAGACTGACCCCATCACGAGGCGAGACTGACACCAGACTGACCCCATCATGATGTGAGGCTGACACCAGACTGACCCCATCACGAGTCCAGGCTGACACCTGACTGACACCATCATGATGTGAGGCTGACACCAGACTGACCCCATCACGAGGCGAGGCTGACACCAGACTGACCCCATCACGAGGCGAGGCTGACACCAGACTGACCCCATCACGAGGCGAGGCTGACACCAGACTGACCCCATCACGAGGTGAGGCTGACACCAGATTTCACCATCACGAGGCGAAGCTGACACCAGACTGACACCATCACGAGGCGATGCTGACACCAGACTGCCCCCATCACTAGGCGAGGCTGACACCAGACTGACCCCATCATGAGGCGAGGCTGACACCAGACTGACACCATCACGAGGCGAGGCTGACACCAGACTGACACCATCATGATGTGAGGCTGACACCAGACTGACCCCATCATGAGGCGAGACTGACACCAGACTGACACCATCATGATGTGAGGCTGACACCAGACTGACCCCATCATGAGGCGAGGCTGACACCAGACTGACACCATCATGATGTGAGGCTGACACCAGACTGACCTCATCACGAGGCGGGGCTGACACCAGACGGACACCATCACGAGGCGAGACTGACACCAGACTTACCCATTCACGAGGCGAGACTGACACCAGACTGACACCATCACAAGGCGAAGCTGACACCAGACTGACACCATCATGATGTGAGGCTGACACCAGACTGACCTCATCACGAGGCGAGGCTGACACCAGACTGACACCATCACGAGGCGAGGCTGACACCAGACTGACACCATCATGATGTGAGGCTGACACCATACTGACCCCATCACGAGGCGAGGGTGACACCAGACTGACCCTATCACGAGGCGAGGCTTACACCAGACTGACCCCATCACGAGGTGAGGCTGACACCAGATTTCACCATCACGAGGCGAAGCTGACACCAGACTGACACCATCACGAGGCGATGCTGACACCAGACTGCCCCCATCACTAGGCGAGGCTGACACCAGACTGACCCCATCATGAGGCGAGGCTGACACCAGACTGACACCATCACGAGGCGAGGCTGACACCAGACTGACCCCATCACGAGGCGAGGCTGACACCTGACTGACACCATCACGATGTGAGGCTGACACCAGACTGACCCCATCACGAGGCGAGGCTGACACCAGACTGACCCCATCACGAGGCGAGGCTGACACCAGACTGACCCCATCACGAGGCGAGGCTGACACCAGACTGACCCCTTCACGAGACGAGGCTGACACCAGACTGACACCATCACGAGTCGAGACTGACACCAGACTGACCCCATCAAGAGGCAAGGCTGACACCAGATTGATACCATCATGATGTGAGGCTGACACCAGACTGACCTCATCACGAGGCGAGGCTGACACCAGACTGACCCCATCACGAGGTGAGGCTGACACCAGACTGACACCATCACGAGGCGAGGCTGACACCAGACTGACACCATCACGAGGCGATGCTGACACCAGACTGACCCCATCACTAGGCGAGGCTGACACCAGACTGACACCATCACGAGGCGAGGCTGACACCAGACTGACCCCATCACGAGGCGAGGCTGACACCAGACTGACCCCATCACGAGGCGAGGCTAACACCAGACTGACACCATCACGAGGCAAGGCTGACACCAGACTGACACCATCATGATGTGAGGCTGACACCAGACTGAACCCATCACGAGGCGAGACTGACACCAGACTGACCCCATCACGAGGCGAGACTGACACCAGACTGACCCCATCACGAGGCGAGGCTGACACCAGACTGACTCCATCACGGGGCGAGGCTGATACCAGACTGACCCCATCACGAAGCGAGACTGACACCAGACTGACCCCATCACGAGGCGAGACTGACACCAGACTGACCCCATCATGATGTGAGGCTGACACCAGACTGACCCCATCACGAGGCGAGGCTGACACCTGACTGACACCATCACGAGGCGATGCTGACACCAGACTGACACCATCATGATGTGAGGCTGACACCAGACTGACCCCATCAAGAGGCGAGACTGACACCAGACTGACCCCATCACGAGGCGAGACTGACACCAGACTGACACCGTCACGAGGCGAGACTGACACTAGACTGACCCCCTCACGAGGCGAGGCTGACACCAGACTGACCCCATCACGTGGCGAGGCTGACACCAGACTGACCCCATCACGAGGCGGGGCTGACACCAGAGTGACCTCATCACGAGGCGGGGCTGACACCAGACGGACACCATCACGAGGCGAGACTGAAACCAGACTGACACCATCACGAGGCGAGGCTGACACCAGACTGACCCCATCACGATGCGAGGCTGACACCAGACTGACACCATCATGATGTGAGGCTGACACCAGACTGACCTCATCACGAGGCGAGGCTGACACCAGACTGACACCATCACGAGGCGAGGCTGACACCAGACTGACACCATCATGATGTGAGGCTGACACCATACTGACCCCATCACGAGGCGAGGGTGTCACCAGACTGACCCCATCACGAGGCGAGGCTGACACCAGACTGACCCCATCATGAGGCGAGGCTGACACCAGACTGACCCCATCACGAGGCGAGGCTGACACCAGACTGACACCATCACGAGTCGAGACTGACACCAGACTGACCCCATCACGAGGCAAGGCTGACACCAGACTGATACCATCATGATGTGAGGCTGACACCAGACTGACCTCATCACGAGGCGAGGCTGACACCAGACTGACCCCATCACGAGGTGAGGCTGACACCAGACAGACACCATCACGAGGCGAGGCTGACACCAGACTGACACCATCACGAGGCGATGCTGACACCAGACTGACCCCATCACTAGGCGAGGCTGACCCCAGACTGACCCCATCACGTGGCGAGGCTAACACCAGACTGACCCCAT
This sequence comes from Staurois parvus, assembly GCF_062004578.1. Lineage (NCBI taxonomy): Eukaryota > Metazoa > Chordata > Amphibia > Anura > Ranidae > Staurois > Staurois parvus. The sequence goes on along the minus strand of NW_028318901.1, from coordinate 41,761 downwards.
CACGAGGCGAGGCTAACACCAGACTGACACCATCACGAGGCAAATCTGACACCAGACTGACACCATCATGATGTGAGGCTGACACCAGACTGACCCCATCACGAGGCGAGACTGACACCAGACTGACCCCATCACGAGGCGAGACTGACACCAGACTGACCCCATCACGAGGCGAGACTGACACCAGACTGACCCCATGATGATGTGAGGCTGACACCAGACTGACCCCATCACGGGGCAAGGCTGACACCAGACTGACCCCATCACGAGGCGAGACTGACACCAGACTGACCCCATCACGAGGCGAGACTGACACCAGACTGACCCCATCATGATGTGAGGCTGACACCAGACTGACCCCATCACGAGTCCAGGCTGACACCAGACTGACACCATCATGATGTGAGGCTGACACCAGACTGACCCCATCACGAGGCGAGGCTGACACCAGACTGACCCCATCACGAGGCGAGGCTGACACCAGACTGACCCCATCACGAGGCGAGGCTGACACCAGACTGACCCCATCACGAGGTGAGGCTGACACCAGACTGACACCATCACGAGGCGAAGCTGACACCAGACTGACACCATCACGAGGCGATGCTGACACCAGACTACCCCCATCACTAGGCGAGGCTGACACCAGACTGACCCCTTCATGATGTGAGGTTGACACCAGACTGACCCCATCACTAGGCGAGGCTGACACCAGACTGACCCCATCATGAGGCGAGGCTGACACCAGACTGACACCATCACGAGGCGAGGCTGACACCAGACTGACACCATCATGATGTGAGGCTGACCCCAGACTGAATCCATCAAGAGGTGAGGCTGACACCAGACTGACCCCATCATGAGGCGAGACTGACACCAGACTGACACCATCATGATGTGAGGCTGACACCAGACTGACCCCATCACGAGGCGAGGCTGACACCAGACTGACACCATCATGATGTGAGGCTGACACCAGACTGACCTCATCACGAGGCGGGGCTGACACCAGACGGACACCATCACGAGGCGAGACTGACACCAGACTTACCCATTCACGAGGCGAGACTGACACCAGACTGACACCATCACAAGGCGAAGCTGACACCAGACTGACACCATCATGATGTGAGGCTGACACCAGACTGACCCCATCACGAGGCGAGGCTGACACCAGACTGACACCATCACGAGTCGAGACTGACACCAGACTGACCCCATCACGAGGCAAGGCTGACACCAGACTGATACCATCATGATGTGAGGCTGACACCAGACTGACCTCATCACGAGGCGAGACTGACACCAGACTGACCCCATCACGAGGTGAGGCTGACACCAGACTGACACCATCACGAGGCGAGGCTGACACCAGACTGACACCATCACGAGGCGATGCTGACACCAGACTGACACCATCACGAGGCGAGGCTGACACCAGACTGACCCCATCACGAGGCGAGACTGACACCAGACTGACCCCATCACGAGGCGAGACTGACACCAGACTGACCCCATCACGAGGCGAGGATGACACCAGACTGACTCCATCACGGGGCGAGGCTGATACCAGACTGACCCCATCACGAAGCGAGACTGACACCAGACTGACCCCATCACGAGGCGAGACTGACTTCAGACTGACCCCATCATGATGTGAGGCTGACACCAGACTGACCCCATCACGAGGCGAGGCTGACACCTGACTGACACCATCACGAGGCGATGCTGACACCAGACTGACACCATCATGATGTGAGGCTGACACCAGACTGACCGCATCAAGAGGCGAGACTGACACCAGACTGACCCCATCACGATGCGAGACTGACACCAGACTGACACCATCACGAGGCGAGACTGACACTAGACTGACCCCCTCACGAGGCGAGGCTGACACCAGACTGACCCCATCACGAGGCGAGGCTGACACCAGACTGACCCCATCACGAAGCGGGGCTGACACCAGACTGACCTCATCACGAGGCGGGGCTGACACCAGACGGACACCATCACGAGGCGAGACTGAAACCAGACTGACACCATCACGAGGCGAGGCTGACACCAGACTGACCCCATCATGAGGCGAGGCTGACACCAGACTGACACCATCATGATGTGAGGCTGACACCAGACTGACCTCATCACGAGGCGAGACTGACACCAGACTGACACCATCACGAGGCGAGGCTGACACCAGACTGACACCATCATGATGTGAGGCTGACACCATACTGACCCCATCACGAGGCGAGGGTGTCACCAGACTGACCCCATCACGAGGCGAGGCTGACACCAGACTGACACCATTACGATGTGAGGCTGACACCAGACTGACCCCATCACGAGGCGAGGCTGACACCAGACTGACACCATCACGAGGCGAGGCTGACACCAGACTGACACCATCACGAGGCAAGGCTGACGCCAGACTGACCCAATCGCGAGGCGAGGCTGACACCTGACTGACACCATCACGATGTGAGGCTGACACCAGACTGACCCCATCACGAGGCGAGGCTGACACCAGACTGACCCCATCACGAGGCGAGGCTGACACCAGACTGACCCCATCACGAGGCGAGGCTGACACCTGACTGACACCATCACGATGTGAGGCTGACACCAGACTGACCCCATCACGAGGCGAGGCTGACACCAGACTGACCCCATCACGAGGCGAGACTGACACCAGACTGACCTCATCACGAGGCGAGGCTGACACCAGACTGACCCCATCACGAGGCGAGGCTGACACCAGACTGACCCCATCACGAGGCAAGGCTGACACCAGACTGATACCATCATGATGCGAGGCTGACACCAGACTGACCTCATCACGAGGCGAGGCTGACACCAGACTGACCCCATCACGAGGTGAGGCTGACACCAGACTGACACCATCACGAGTCGAGGCTGACACCAGACTGACCCAATCACTAGGCGAGGCTGACACCAGACTGACCCCATCACGAGGCGAGGCTGACACCAGACTGACACCATCACGAGGCGAGGCTGACACCAGACTGACACCATCATGATGTGAGGCTGACATCAGACTGACCCCATCACGAGGCGAGACTGACACCGGACTGACCCCATCACGATGTGAGGCTGACACCAGACTGACACCATCATGATGTGAGGCTGACACCAGACTGACCTCATCACGAGGTGAGGCTGACACCAGACTGACCCCATCACGAGGCGAGGCTGACACCAGACTGACCCCATCATGAGGCGAGGCTGACACCAGACTGACACCATCATGATGTGAGGCTGACACCAGACTGACCCCATCCTGAGGCGAGGCTGACACCAGACTGACACCATCATGATGTGAGGCTGAACCCAGACTGACCTCATCACGAGGCGAGACTGACACCAGACTGACCCCATCACGAGGCGAGACTGACACCAGACTGACCCCATCATGAGGCGAGGCTGACACCAGACTGACACCATCACGAGGCGATGCTGACACCAGACTGCCCCCATCACTAGGCGAGGCTGACACCAGACTGAACCCTTCATGATGTGAGGTTGACACCAGACTGACCCCATCACTTGGCGAGGCTGACACCAGACTGACCCCATCATGAGGCGAGGCTGACACCAGACTGACACCATCACGAGGCGAGGCTGACACCAGACTGACACCATCATGATGTGAGGCTGACACCAGACTGACCCCATCACGAGGCGAGGCTGACACCAGACTGACACCATCATGATGTGAGGCTGACACCAGACTGACACCATCACGAGGCAAGGCTGACGCCAGACTGACCCCATCGCGAGGCGAGGCTGACACCTGACTGACACCATCACGATGTGAGGCTGACACCAGACTGACCCCATCACGAGGCGAGGCTGACACCAGACTGACCCCATCACGAGGCGAGGCTGACACCAGACTGACACCATCACGAGGCAAGGGTGACACCAGACTGACCCCATCACGAGGCGAGGCTGACACCAGACTGACCCCATCACGAGGCGAGGCTGATACCAGACTGACACCATCATGATGTGAGACTGACACCAGACTGACCCCATCACGAGGCGAGGCTGACACCAGACTGACACCATAATGATGTGAGGCTGACACCAGACTGACCCCATCACGTGGTGAGGCTGACACCAGACTGACCCCATCACGAGGCGAGGCTGACACCAGACTGACCCCATCACGAGGCGAGGCTGACACCAGACTGACCCCATCACGAGGCGAGGCTGACACCAGACTGACCCCATCACGAGGCGAGGCTGACACCAGACTGACCCCATCACGAGGCGAGGCTGACACCAGACTGACACCATCACGAGTCGAGACTGACACCAGACTGACACCATCATGATGTGAGGCTGACACCAGACTGATCTCATCACGAGGCGAGGCTGACACCAGACTGACACCATCACGAGGCGAAGCTGACACCAGACTGACACCATCACGAGGCGATGCTGACACCAGACTGCCCCCATCACTAGGCGAGGCTGACACCAGACTGACCCCTTCATGATGTGAGGTTGACACCAGACTGACCCCATCACTTGGCGAGGCTGACACCAGACTGACCCCATCATGAGGCGAGGCTGACACCAGACTGACACCATAATGATGTGAGGCTGACACCAGACTGACCCCATCACGTGGTGAGGCTGACACCAGACTGACCCCATCACGAGGCGAGGCTGACACCAGACTGACCCCATCACGAGGCGAGGCTGACACCAGACTGACCCCATCACGAGGCGAGGCTGACACCAGACTGACCCCATCACGAGGCGAGGCTGACACCAGACTGACCCCATCACGAGGCGAGGCTGACACCAGACTGACACCATCACGAGTCGAGACTGACACCAGACTGACACCATCATGATGTGAGGCTGACACCAGACTGATCTCATCACGAGGCGAGGCTGACACCAGACTGACACCATCACGAGGCGAGGCTGACACCAGACTGTCACCATCATGATGTGAGGCTGACACCAGACTGACCCCATCACGAGGCGAGACTGACACCAGACTGACCCCATCACGAGGCGAGGCTGACACCAGACTGACCCCATCACGAGGCGAGGGTGACACCAGACTGACCCTATCACTAGGCGAGGCTGACACCAGACTGACACCATCACGAGGCGAGGCTGACACCAGACTGACCCCATCACGAGGCGAGGCTGACACCAGACTGACCCCATCACGAGGCGAGGCTGACACCAGACTGACCCCATCACGAGGCAAGGCTGACACCAGACTGACCCCATCACGAGACGAGGCTGACACCAGACTGACCCCATCACGAGGCGAGGCTGATACCAGACTGACACCATCATGATGTGAGACTGACACCAGACTGACCCCATCACGAGGCGAGGCTGACACCAGACTGACACCATAATGATGTGAGGCTGACACCAGACTGACCCCATCACGTGGTGAGGCTGACACCAGACTGACCCCATCACGAGGCGAGGCTGACACCAGACTGACCCCATCACGAGGCGAGGCTGACACCAGACTGACCCCATCACGAGGCGAGGCTGACACCAGACTGACCCCATCACGAGGCGAGGCTGACACCAGACTGACCCCATCACGAGGCGAGGCTGACACCAGACTGACACCATCACGAGTCGAGACTGACACCAGACTGACACCATCATGATGTGAGGCTGACACCAGACTGATCTCATCACGAGGCGAGGCTGACACCAGACTGACACCATCACGAGGCGAAGCTGACACCAGACTGACACCATCACGAGGCGATGCTGACACCAGACTGCCCCCATCACTAGGCGAGGCTGACACCAGACTGACCCCTTCATGATGTGAGGTTGACACCAGACTGACCCCATCACTTGGCGAGGCTGACACCAGACTGACCCCATCATGAGGCGAGGCTGACACCAGTCTGACACCATCACGAGGCGAGGCTGACACCAGACTGACACCATCATGATGTGAGGCTGACACCAGACTGACCCCATCACGAGGCGAGGCTGACACCAGACTGACACCATCATGATGTGAGGCTGACACCAGACTGACACCATCACGAGGCAAGGCTGACGCCAGACTGACCCCATCGCGAGGCGAGGCTGACACCTGACTGACACCATCACGATGTGAGGCTGACACCAGACTGACCCCATCACGAGGCGAGGCTGACACCAGACTGACCCCATCACGAGGCGAGGCTGACACCAGACTGACACCATCACGAGGCAAGGGTGACACCAGACTGACCCCATCACGAGGCGAGGCTGACACCAGACTGACCCCATCACGAGGCGAGGTTGATACCAGACTGACACCATCATGATGTGAGACTGACACCAGACTGACCCCATCACGAGGCGAGGCTGACACCAGACTGACACCATAATGATGTGAGGCTGACACCAGACTGACCCCATCACGTGGTGAGGCTGACACCAGACTGACCCCATCACGAGGCGAGGCTGACACCAGACTGACCCCAGCACGAGGCGAGGCCGACACCAGACTGACCCCATCACGAGGCGAGGCTGACACCAGACTGACCCCATCACGAGCCGAGGCTGACACCAGACTGACCCCATCACGAGGCGAGGCTGACACCAGACTGACACCATCACGAGTCGAGACTGACACCAGACTGACACCATCATGATGTGAGGCTGACACCAGACTGATCTCATCACGAGGCGAGGCTGACACCAGACTGACACCATCACGAGGCGAGGCTGACACCAGACTGACCCCATCACGAGGCGAGGGTGACACCAGACTGACCCCATCACGAGGCGAGGCTGACACCAGACTGACCCCATCACGAGGCGAGGCTGACACCAGACTGACACCATCACGAGTCGAGGCTGACACCAGACTGTCACCATCATGATGTGAGGCTGACACCAGACTGACCCCATCACGAGGCGAGACTGACACCAGACTGACCCCATCACGAGGCGAGGCTGACACCAGACTGACCCCATCACGAGGCGAGGGTGACACCAGACTGACCCTATCACTAGGCGAGGCTGACACCAGACTGACACCATCACGAGGCGAGGCTGACACCAGACTGACCCCATCACGAGGCGAGGCTGACACCAGACTGACCCCATCACGAGGCGAGGCTGACACCAGACTGACCCCATCACGAGGCGAGGCTGACACCAGACTGACCCCATCACGAGGCGAGGCTGACACCAGACTGACCCCATCACGAGGCGTGTCTGACACCAGACTGACCCCATCACGAGGCGAGGCTGACACCAGACTGACACCATCACAAGGCGAGGCTGACACCAGACTGACACTATCACGAGGCAAGGCTGACACCAGACTGACCCCATCACGAGGCGAGGCTGACACCAGACTGACACCATCATGATGTGAGGCTGACACCAGACTGACCCCATCACGAGGCAAGGCTGACACCAGACTGACCTCATCACGAGGCGAGGCTGACACCAGACTGACACCATCACGAGGCGAGGCTGACACCAGACTGACACCATCATGATGTGAGGCTGACACCAGACTGACCCCATCACGAGGCGAGGGTGACACCAGACTGACCCTATCACTAGGCGAGGCTGACACCAGACTGACCCCATCACGAGGCGAGGCTGACACCAGACTGACCCCATCACGAGGCGAGGCTGACACCAGACTGACCCTATCACTAGGCGAGGCTTACACCAGACTGACCCCATCACGAGGCGATTCTGAAACCAGACTGACACCATTACGATGTGAGGCTGACACCAGACTGACCCCATCGCGAGGCGAGGCTGACACCTGACTGACACCATCACGATGTGAGGCTGACACCAGACTGACCCATCACGAGGCGAGGCTGACACCAGACTGACCCCATCACGAGGCGAGGCTGACACCAGACTGACACCATCATGATGTGAGGCTGACACCAGACTGACCCCATCACGAGGCGAGACTGACACCAGACTGACCCCATCTCGAGGCGAGGCTGACACCAGACTGACACCATCATGATGTGAGGCTGACACCAGACTGACCTCATCACGAGGCGAGGCTGACACCAGACTGACACCATCACGAGGCGAGGCTGACACCAGACTGACACCATCATGATGTGAGGCTGACACCAGACTGAACCCATCACGAGGCGAGGGTGACACCAGACTGACCCTATCACGAGGCGAGGCTTACACCAGACTGACCCCATCTCGAGGCGAGGCTGACACCAGACTGACACCATTACGATGTGAGGCTGACACCAGACTGACATCATCACGAGGCGAGGCTGACACCAGACTGACACCATCATGAGGCGAGGCTGACACCAGACTGACACCATCACGATGTGAGGCTGACACCAGACTGACCCCATCACGAGGCGAGGCTGACACCAGACTGACCCCATCACGAGGCGAGGCTGACACCAGACTGACCCCATCACGAGGCAAGGGTGACACCAGACTGACCCCATCACGAGGCAAGGGTGACACCAGACTGACCCCATCACGAGGCGAGGCTGACACCAGACTGACCCCATCACGAGGCGAGGCTGACACCAGACTGACCCCATCACGAGGCGAGTCTGACACCAGACTGACCCTATCACTAGGCGAGGCTTATACCAGACTGACCCCATCACGAGGCGAGGCTGAAACCAGACTGACACCATTACGATGTGAGGCTGACACCAGACTGACCCCATCACGAGGCGAGGCTGACACCAGACTGACACCATCACGAGGCGAGGCTGACACCAGACTGACACCATCACGAGGCAAGGCTGACGCCAGACTGACCCCATCACGATGTGAGGCTGACACCAGACTGACCCCATCACGAGGCGAGGCTGACACCAGACTGACACCATCACGAGTCGAGGCTGACACCAGACTGTCACCATCATGATGTGAGGCTGACACCAGACTGACCCCATCACGAGGCGAGACTGACACCAGACTGACCCCATCACGAGGCGAGGCTGACACCAGACTGACCCCATCACGAGGCGAGGGTGACACCAGACTGACCCTATCACTAGGCGAGGCTGACACCAGACTGACACCATCACGAGGCGAGGCTGACACCAGACTGACCCCATCACGAGGCGAGGCTGACACCAGACTGACCCCATCACGAGGCGAGGCTGACACCAGACTGACCCCATCACGAGGCGAGGCTGACACCAGACTGACCCCATCACGAGGCGAGGCTGACACCAGACTGACCCCATCACGAGGCGTGTCTGACACCAGACTGACCCCATCACGAGGCGAGGCTGACACCAGACTGACACCATCACAAGGCGAGGCTGACACCAGACTGACACTATCACGAGGCAAGGCTGACACCAGACTGACCCCATCACGAGGCGAGGCTGACACCAGACTGACACCATCATGATGTGAGGCTGACACCAGACTGACCCCATCACGAGGCAAGGCTGACACCAGACTGACCTCATCACGAGGCGAGGCTGACACCAGACTGACACCATCACGAGGCGAGGCTGACACCAGACTGACACCATCATGATGTGAGGCTGACACCAGACTGACCCCATCACGAGGCGAGGGTGACACCAGACTGACCCTATCACTAGGCGAGGCTGACACCAGACTGACCCCATCACGAGGCGAGGCTGACACCAGACTGACCCCATCACGAGGCGAGGCTGACACCAGACTGACCCTATCACTAGGCGAGGCTTACACCAGACTGACCCCATCACGAGGCGATTCTGAAACCAGACTGACACCATTACGATGTGAGGCTGACGCCAGACTGACCCCATCGCGAGGCGAGGCTGACACCTGACTGACACCATCACGATGTGAGGCTGACACCAGACTGACCCATCACGAGGCGAGGCTGACACCAGACTGACCCCATCACGAGGCGAGGCTGACACCAGACTGACACCATCATGATGTGAGGCTGACACCAGACTGACCCCATCACGAGGCGAGACTGACACCAGACTGACCCCATCTCGAGGCGAGGCTGACACCAGACTGACACCATTACGATGTGAGGCTGACACCAGACTGACATCATCACGAGGCGAGGCTGACACCAGACTGACACCATCATGAGGCGAGGCTGACACCAGACTGACACCATCACGATGTGAGGCTGACACCAGACTGACCCCATCACGAGGCGAGGCTGACACCAGACTGACCCCATCACGAGGCGAGGCTGACACCAGACTGACCCCATCACGAGGCAAGGGTGACACCAGACTGACCCCATCACGAGGCAAGGGTGACACCAGACTGACCCCATCACGAGGCGAGGCTGACACCAGACTGACCCCATCACGAGGCGAGGCTGACACCAGACTGACCCCATCACGAGGCGAGTCTGACACCAGACTGACCCTATCACTAGGCGAGGCTTATACCAGACTGACCCCATCACGAGGCGAGGCTGAAACCAGACTGACACCATTACGATGTGAGGCTGACACCAGACTGACCCCATCACGAGGCGAGGCTGACACCAGACTGACACCATCACGAGGCGAGGCTGACACCAGACTGACACCATCACGAGGCAAGGCTGACGCCAGACTGACCCCATCACGATGTGAGGCTGACACCAGACTGACCCCATCACGAGGCGAGGCTGACACCGGACTGACCCCATCACAAGGTGAGGCTGACACCAGACTGACACCATCATGATGTGAGGCTGACACCAGACTGACACCATCATGATGTGAGGCTGACACCAGACTGACCCCATCACGAGGCGAGGCTGACACCAGACTGACACCATCACGAGGCGATGCTGACACCAGACTGACACCATCATGATGTGAGGCTGACACCAGACTGACCCCATCACGAGGTGAGGCTGACACCAGACTGACACCATCATGATGTGAGGCTGACACCAGACTGAACCCATCACGAGGCGAGGGTGACACCAGACTGACCCTATCACGAGGCGAGGCTTACACCATACTGACCCCATCTCGAGGCGAGGCTGACACCAGACTGACACCATTACGATGTGAGGCTGACACCAGACTGACCCCATCACGAGGCGAGGCTGACACCAGACTGACACCATCATGAGGCGAGGCTGACACCAGACTGACACCATCACGATGTGAGGCTGACACCAGACTGACCCCATCACGAGGTGAGGCTGACACCAGACTGACCCCATCACGAGGCGAGGCTCACACCAGACTGACCCCATCACGAGGCAAGGGTGACACCAGACTGACCCCATCACGAGGCAAGGGTGACACCAGACTGACCCCATCACGAGGCGAGGCTGACACCAGACTGACCCCATCACGAGGCGAGGCTGATACCAGACTGACACCATCATGATGTGAGACTGACACCAGACTGACCCCATCACGAGGCGAGGCTGACACCAGACTGACCCCATCACGAGGCGAGGCTGATACCAGACTGACACCATCATGATGTGAGACTGACACCAGACTGACCCCATCACGAGGCGAGGCTGACACCAGACTGACACCATAATGATGTGAGGCTGACACCAGACTGACCCCATCACGTGGTGAGGCTGACACCAGACTGACCCCATCACGAGGCGAGGCTGACACCAGACTGACACCATCACGAGGCGAGGCTGACACCAGACTGTCACCATCATGATGTGAGGCTGACACCAGACTGACCCCATCACGAGGCGAGACTGACACCAGACTGACCCCATCACGAGGCGAGGGTCACACCAGACTGACCCTATCACTAGGCGAGGCTGACACCAGACTGAACCCATCACGAGGCGAGGCTGACACCAGACTGACCCCATCACGAGGCGAGGCTGACACCAGACTGACCCCATCACGAGGCGAGTCTGACACCAGACTGACCCTATCACTAGGCAAGGCTTATACCAGACTGACCCCATCACGAGGCGAGGCTGAAACCAGACTGACACCATTACGATGTGAGGCTGACACCAGACTGACCCCATCACGAGGCGAGGCTGACACCAGACTGACACCATCACGAGGCGAGGCTGACACCAGACTGACACCATCACGAGGCAAGGCTGACGCCAGACTGACCCCATCGCGAGGCTAGGTTGACACTAGACTGACACCATCATGATGTGAGGCTGACACCAGACTGACCTCATCACGAGGTGAGGCTGACACCAGACTGACCCCATCACGAGGTGAGACTGACACCAGACTGACCCCATCACGAGGCGAGGCTGACAACAGATTGACCCCATCACGAGGCGAGGCTGACACCAGACTGACCCCATCACGAGTCGAGGCTGACACCAGACTGACCTCATCACGAGGCGAGGCTGACACCAGACTGACCCCATCACGAGGTGAGGCTGACACCAGACTGACACCATCACGAGGCGATGCTGACACCAGACTGACCCCATCACTAGGCGAGGCTGACACCAGACTGACACCATCACGAGGCCAGGCTGACACCAGACTGACCCCATCACGAGGCGAGGCTGACACCAGACTGACCCCATCACGAGGCGAGGCTAACACCAGACTGACACCATCACGAGGCAAGGCTGACAACAGACTGACACCATCATGATGTGAGGCTGACACCAGACTGACCCCATCACGAGGCGAGACTGACACCAGACTGACCCCATCACGAGGCGAGACTGACACCAGACTGACCCCATCACGAGGCGAGGCTGACACCAGACTGACTCCATCACGGGGCGAGGCTGATACCAGACTGACCCCATCACGAAGCGAGACTGACACCAGACTGACCCCATCACGAGGCGAGACTGACACCAGACTGACACCGTCACGAGGCGAGACTGACACTAGACTGACCCCCTCACGAGGCGAGACTGACACCAGACTGACCCCATCACGAGGCGAGGCTGACACCAGACTGACCCCATCACGAGGCGGGGCTGACACCAGACTGACCCCATCACGAGGCGAGGCTGACACCAGACTGACCCCATCACTAGGCGAGGCTGACACCAGACTGACCCCATCATGAGGCGAGGCTGACACCAGACTGACCCCATCACGATGTGAGGCTGACACCAGACTGACCCCATCACGAGGCGAGGCTGACACCGGAGTGACCCCATCACAAGGTGAGGCTGACACCAGACTGACACCATCATGATGTGAGGCTGACATCAGACTGACCCCATCACGAGGCGAGACTGACACCGGACTGACCCCATCACGAGGTGAGGCTGACACCAGACTGACACCATCATGATGTGAGGCTGACACCAGACTGACCTCATCACGAGGTGAGGCTGACACCAGACTGACCCCATCACGAGGCGAGGCTGACACCAGACTGACCCCATCATGAGGCGAGGCTGACACCAGACTGACACCATCATGATGTGAGGCTGACACCAGACTGACCCCATCCTGAGGCGAGGCTGACACCAGACTGACACCATCATGATGTGAGGCTGAACCCAGACTGACCTCATCACGAGGCGAGACTGACACCAGACTGACCCCATCACGAGGCGAGACTGACACCAGACTGACCCCATCATGAGGCGAGGCTGACACCAGACTGACACCATCACGAGGCGAGACTGACACCAGACTGACCCCATCACGAGGCGAGGCTGACACCAGACTGACCCCATCACGAGGCGAGGCTGACACCAGACTGACACCATAACGAGGCGAGGCTGACACCAGACTGACACCATCATGATGTGAGGCTGACACCAGACTGACCCCATCATGAGGCGAGACTGACACCAGACTGACCCCATCAAAAGGCGAGACTGACACCAGACTGACCCCATCACGAGGCGAGAATGACACCAGACTGACCCCATGACGATGTGAGGCTGACACCAGACTGACCCCATCACGGGGCGAGGCTGACACCAGACTGACCCCATCACGAGGCGAGACTGACACCAGACTGACCCCATCACGAGGCGAGACTGACACCAGACTGACCCCATCATGATGTGAGGCTGACACCAGACTGACCCCATCACGAGTCGAGGCTGACACCTGACTGACACCATCATGATGTGAGGCTGACACCAGACTGACCCCATCACGAGGCGAGGCTGACACCAGACTGACCCCATCACGAGGCGAGGCTGACACCAGACTGACCCCATCACGAGGTGAGGCTGACACCAGACTGACACCATCACGAGGCGAAGCTGACACCAGACTGACACCATCACGAGGCGATGCTGACACCAGACTGCCCCCATCACTAGGCGAGGCTGACACCAGACTGACCCCTTCATGATGTGAGGTTGACACCAGACTGACCCCATCACTTGGCGAGGCTGACACCAGACTGACCCCATCACGAGGCGAGGCTGACACCAGACTGACACCATCACGAGGCGAGGCTGACACCAGACTGACACCATCATGATGTGAGGCTGACACCAGACTGACCCCATCACGAGGCGAGGCTGACACCAGACTGACCCCATCACGAGGCGAGGCTGACACCAGACTGACCCCATCACGAGGCGAGGCTGACACCAGACTGACACCATCACGAGTCGAGACTGACACCAGACTGACACCATCATGATGTGAGGCTGACACCAGACTGATCTCATCACGAGGCGAGGCTGACACCAGACTGACACCATCACGAGGCGAGGCTGACACCAGACTGTCACCATCATGATGTGAGGCTGACACCAGACTGACCCCATCACGAGGCGAGACTGACACCAGACTGACCCCATCACGAGGCGAGGCTGACACCAGACTGACCCCATCACGAGGCGAGGGTGACACCAGACTGACCCTATCACTAGGCGAGGCTGACACCAGACTGACACCATCACGAGGCGAGGCTGACACCAGACTGACCCCATCACGAGGCGAGGCTGACACCAGACTGACCCCATCACGAGGCGAGGCTGACACCAGACTGACCCCATCACGAGGCGAGGCTGACACCAGACTGACCCCATCACGAGGCGAGGCTGACACCAGACTGACCCCATCATGATGTGAGGCTGACATCAGACTGACCCCATCACGAGGCGAGACTGACACCGGACTGACCCCATCACGAGGTGAGGCTGACACCAGACTGACACCATCATGATGTGAGGCTGACACCAGACTGACCTCATCACGAGTTGAGGCTGACACCAGACTGACCCCATCACGAGGCGAGGCTGACACCAGACTGACCCCATCATGAGGCGAGGCTGACACCAGACTGACACCATCATGATGTGAGGCTGACACCAGACTGACCCCATCCTGAGGCGAGGCTGACACCAGACTGACACCATCATGATGTGAGGCTGAACCCAGACTGACCTCATCACGAGGCGAGACTGACACCAGACTGACCCCATCACGAGGCGAGACTGACACCAGACTGACCCCATCATGAGGCGAGGCTGACACCAGACTGACACCATCACGAGGCGAGACTGACACCAGACTGACCCCATCACGAGGCGAGGCTGACACCAGACTGACCCCATCACGAGGCGAGGCTGACACCAGACTGACACCATAACGAGGCGAGGCTGACACCAGACTGACACCATCATGATGTGAGGCTGACACCAGACTGACCCCATCATGAGGCGAGACTGACACCAGACTGACCCCATCAAAAGGCGAGACTGACACCAGACTGACCCCATCACGAGGCGAGAATGACACCAGACTGACCCCATGATGATGTGAGGCTGACACCAGACTGACCCCATCACGGGGCGAGGCTGACACCAGACTGACCCCATCACGAGGCGAGACTGACACCAGACTGACCCCATCACGAGGCGAGACTGACACCAGACTGACCCCATCATGATGTGAGGCTGACACCAGACTGACCCCATCACGAGTCGAGGCTGACACCTGACTGACACCATCATGATGTGAGGCTGACACCAGACTGACCCCATCACGAGGCGAGGCTGACACCAGACTGACCCCATCACGAGGCGAGGCTGACACCAGACTGACCCCATCACGAGGTGAGGCTGACACCAGACTGACACCATCACGAGGCGAAGCTGACACCAGACTGACACCATCACGAGGCGATGCTGACACCAGACTGCCCCCATCACTAGGCGAGGCTGACACCAGACTGACCCCTTCATGATGTGAGGTTGACACCAGACTGACCCCATCACTTGGCGAGGCTGACACCAGACTGACCCCATCACGAGGCGAGGCTGACACCAGACTGACACCATCACGAGGCGAGGCTGACACCAGACTGACACCATCATGATGTGAGGCTGACACCAGACTGACCCCATCACGAGGCGAGGCTGACACCAGACTGACCCCATCACGAGGCGAGGCTGACACCAGACTGACCCCATCACGAGGCGAGGCTGACACCAGACTGACACCATCACGAGTCGAGACTGACACCAGACTGACACCATCATGATGTGAGGCTGACACCAGACTGATCTCATCACGAGGCGAGGCTGACACCAGACTGACACCATCACGAGGCGAGGCTGACACCAGACTGTCACCATCATGATGTGAGGCTGACACGAGACTGACCCCATCACGAGGCGAGACTGACACCAGACTGACCCCATCACGAGGCGAGGCTGACACCAGACTGACCCCATCACGAGGCGAGGGTGACACCAGACTGACCCTATCACTAGGCGAGGCTGACACCAGACTGACACCATCACGAGGCGAGGCTGACACCAGACTGACCCCATCACGAGGCGAGGCTGACACCAGACTGACCCCATCACGAGGCGAGGCTGACACCAGACTGACCCCATCACGAGGCGAGGCTGACACCAGACTGACCCCATCACGAGGCGAGGCTGACACCAGACTGACCCCATCACGAGGCGAGGCTGACACCAGACTGACCCCATCACGAGGCGAGTCTGACACCAGACTGACCCCATCACGAGGCGAGGCTGACACCAGACTGACACCATCACGAGGCGAGGCTGACACCAGACTGACACTATCATGATGTGAGGCTGACACCAGACTGACCTCATCACGAGGCGAGGCTGATACCAGACTGACACCATCACGAGGCGAGGCTGACACCAGACTGACACCATCATGATGTGAGGCTGACACCAGACTGACCCCATCACGAGGCGAGACTGACACCAGACTGACCCCATCTCGAGGCGAGGCTGACACCAGACTGACACCATCATGATGTGAGGCTGACACCAGACTGACCTCATCACGAGGCGAGGCTGACACCAGACTGACACCATCACGAGGCGAGGCTGACACCAGACTGACACCATCATGATGTGAGGCTGACACCAGACTGAACCCATCACGAGGCGAGGGTGACACCAGACTGACCCTATCACGAGGCGAGGCTTACACCAGACTGACCCCATCTCGAGGCGAGGCTGACACCAGACTGACACCATTACGATGTGAGGCTGACACCAGACTGACCCCATCACGAGGCGAGGCTGACACCAGACTGACCCCATCACGAGGCGAGGCTGACACCAGACTGACCCCATCACGAGGCAAGGGTGACACCAGACTGACCCCATCACGAGGCAAGGGTGACACCAGACTGACCCCATCACGAGGCGAGGCTGACACCAGACTGACCCCATCACGAGGCGAGGCTGATACCAGACTGACACCATCATGATGTGAGACTGACACCAGACTGACCCCATCACGAGGCGAGGCTGACACCAGACTGACCCTTCACGAGGCGAGGCTGACACCAGACTGACCCCATCACGAGGCGAGGCTGATACCAGACTGACCCCATCACGAGGCGAGGCTGACACCAGACTGACCCCATCACGAGGCGAGGCTAATACCAGACTGACACCATCATGATGTGAGACTGACACCAGACTGACCCCATCACGAGGTGAGGCTGACACCAGACTGACACCATAATGATGTGAGGCTGACACCAGACTGACCCCATCAAGTGGTGAGGCTGACTCCAGACTGACCCATTCACGAGGCGAGGCTGACACCAGACTGACACCATCAGGATGTGAGGCTGACACCAGACTGACACCATCACGAGGCAAGGCTGACGCCAGACTGACCCCATCGCGAGGCGAGGCTGACACCTGACTGATACCATCACGATGTGAGGCTGACACCAGACTGACCCATCACGAGGCGAGGCTGACACCAGACTGACCCCATCACGAGGCGAGGCTGACACCAGACTGACCCCATCACGAGGCGAGGCTGACACCAGACTGACCCCATCACGAGGCGAGGCTGATACCAGACTGACACCATCATGATGTGAGACTGACACCAGACTGACCCCATCACGAGGCGAGGCTGACACCAGACTGACACCATAATGATGTGAGGCTGACACCAGACTGACCCCATCACGTGGTGAGGCTGACACCAGACTGACCCATTCACGAGGCGAGGCTGACACCAGCCTGACACCATCAGGATGTGAGGCTGACACCAGACTGACCCCATCACGTGGTGAGGCTGACACCAGACTGACCCCATCACGAGGCGAGGCTGACACCAGCCTGACACCATCAGGATGTGAGGCTGACACCAGACTGACCCCATCACGTGGTGAGGCTGACACCAGACTGACCCAATAACGAGTCGAGGCTGACACCAGACTGACACCATCACGAGTCGAGGCTGACACCAGACTGACACCATCACGAGGCGAGGTTGACACCAGACTGACACCATCATGATGTGAGGCTGACACCAGACTGACCTCATCACGAGGCGAGGCTGACACCAGACTGACACCATCACGAGGAGAGGCTGACACCAGACTGTCACCATCATGATGTGAGGCTGACACCAGACTGACCCCATCACGAGGCGAGACTGACACCAGACTGACCCCATCACGAGGCTAGGCTGACAACAGATTGACCCCATCACGAGGCGAGGCTGACACCAGACTGACCCCATCACGAGTCGAGGCTGACACCAGACTGACCCCATCGCGAGGCTGACACCAGACTGACCCCATCATGATGTGAGGCTGACACTAGACTGACACCATCACTAGGCGAGACTGACACCAGACTGACACCATCACGAGGCGAGGCTGACACCAGACTGACCCCATCATGATGTGAGGCTGACACTAGACTGACACCATCACTAGTCGAGACTGACACCAGACTGACCCCATCACGAGGCGAGGCTGACACCAGACTGACACAATCATGATGTGAGGCTGACACCAGACTGACCCCATCACGAGGCGAGGCTGACAGCAGACTGACCCTATCACTAGGCGAGGCTGACACCAGACTGACCCCATCACGAGGCGAGGCTGACACCAGACTGACACCATCATGATGTGAGGCTGACACCAGACAGACCCCATCACAAGGTGAGGCTGCCACCAGACTGACCCCATCACGAGGCGAGGCTGACACCAGACTGACACCATCATGATGTGAGGCTGACACCAGACAGACCCCATCACGAGGTGAGGCTGCCACCAGACTGACACCATCACGAGGCGAGGCTGACACCAGACGGAATACATCACGAGGCGAGGCTGACACTAGACTGACCCAATCACGAGGCGAGGCTGACACCAGACGGACACCATCACGAGGTGAGGCTGACACCAGACTGACACAATCACGAAGCGAGGCTGACACCACACTGACACCATCATGATGTGAGGCTGACACCAGACTGACCTCATCATGAGGCGAGACTGACACCAGACTGACCCCATCACGAGGCAAGGCTGACACCAGACTGACCCCATTACGAGGCGAGGCTGACACCAGACTGACACCATCACGAGGCGAGGCTGACACCAGACTGACACCATCATGATGTGAGACTGACACAAGACTGACCCCATCACGAGGCGAGGCTGACACCAGACTGATCCCATCACGAGGCGAGGCTGACATCAGACTGACCCCATCACGAGGCGAGGCTGACACCTGACTGACACCATCATGATGTGAGGCTGACACCAGACTGACCTCATCACGAGGCGAGGCTGACACCAGACTGACACCATCACGAGGCGAGGCTGACACCAGACTGACACCATCATGATGTGAGGCTGACACCAGACTGACCCCATCACGAGGCGAGGGTGACACCAGACTGACCCTATCACTAGGCGAGGCTGACACCAGACTGACCCCATCACGAGGCGAGGCTGACACCAGACTGACCCCATCACGAGGCGAGTCTGACACCAGACTGACCCTATCACTAGGCGAGGCTTACACCAGACTGACCCCATCACGAGGCGATGCTGAAACCAGACTGACACCATTACGATGTGAGGCTGACGCCAGACTGACCCCATCGCGAGGCGAGGCTGACACCTGACTGACACCATCACGATGTGAGGCTGACACCAGACTGACCCATCACGAGGCGAGGCTGACACCAGACTGACCCCATCACGAGGCGAGGCTGACACCAGACTGACACCATCATGATGTGAGGCTGACACCAGACTGACCCCATCACGAGGCGAGACGGACACCAGACTGACCCCATCTCGAGGCGAGGCTGACACCAGACTGACACCATCATGATGTGAGGCTGACACCAGACTGACCTCATCACGAGGCGAGGCTGACACCAGACTGACACCATCACGAGGCGAGGCTGACACCAGACTGACACCATCATGATGTGAGGCTGACACCAGACTGAACCCATCACGAGGCGAGGGTGACACCAGACTGACCCTATCACGAGGCGAGGCTTACACCAGACTGACCCCATCTCGAGGCGAGGCTGACACCAGACTGACACCATTACGATGTGAGGCTGACACCAGACTGACCCCATCACGAGGCGAGGCTGACACCAGACTGACACCATCATGAGGCGAGGCTGACACCAGACTGACACCATCACGAGGCAAGGCTGATGCCAGACTGACCCCATCTCGAGGCGAGGCTGACACCTGACTGACACAATCACGATGTGAGGCTGACACCAGACTGACCCCATCACGAGGCGAGGCTGACACCAGACTGACCCCATCACGAGGCGAGGCTGACACCAGACTGACCCCATCACGAGGCAAGGGTGACACCAGACTGACCCCATCACGAGGCAAGGGTGACACCAGACTGACCCCATCACGAGGCGAGGCTGACACCAGACTGACCCCATCACGAGGCGAGGCTGATACCAGACTGACACCATCACGATGTGAGACTGACACCAGACTGACCCCATCACGAGGCGAGGCTGACACCAGACTGACCCCATCACGAGGCGAGGCTGACACCAGCCTGACACCATCAGGATGTGAGGCTGACACCAGACTGACCCCATCACGTGGTGAGGCTGACACCAGACTGACCCATTCACGAGTCGAGGCTGACACCAGACTGACCCCATCACGAGGCGAGGCTGACACTAGACTGACCCAATCACGAGGCGAGGCTGACACCAGACGGACACCATCACGAGGTGAGGCTGACACCAGACTGACACAATCACGAGGCGAGGCTGACACCAGACTGACACCATCATGATGTGAGGCTGACACCAGACTGACCTCATCTTGAGGCGAGACTGACACCAGACTGACCCCATCACGAGGCAAGGCTGACACCAGACTGACCCCATCACGAGGCAAGGGTGACACCAGACTGACCCCATCACGAGGCAAGGGTGACACCAGACTTACCCCATCACGAGGCGAGGCTGACACCAGACTGACCCCATCACGAGGCGAGGCTGATACCAGACTGACACCATCATGATGTGAGACTGACACCAGACTGACCCCATCACGAGGCGAGGCTGACACCAGACTGACCCCATCACGAGGCGAGGCTGATACCAGACTGACACCATCATGATGTGAGACTGACACTAGACTGACCCAATCACGAGGCGAGGCTGACACCAGACGGACACCATCACGAGGTGAGGCTGACACCAGACTGACACAATCACGAAGCGAGGCTGACACCACACTGACACCATCATGATGTGAGGCTGACACCAGACTGACCTCATCATGAGGCGAGACTGACACCAGACTGACCCCATCACGAGGCAAGGCTGACACCAGACTGACCCCATTACGAGGCGAGGCTGACACCAGACTGACACCATCACGAGGCGAGGCTGACACCAGACTGACACCATCATGATGTGAGACTGACACAAGACTGACCCCATCACGAGGCGAGGCTGACACCAGACTGACCCCATCACGAGGCGAGGCTGACATCAGACTGACCCCATCACGAGGCGAGGCTGACACCTGACTGACACCATCATGATGTGAGGCTGACACCAGACTGACCTCATCACGAGGCGAGGCTGACACCAGACTGACACCATCACGAGGCGAGGCTGACACCAGACTGACACCATCATGATGTGAGGCTGACACCAGACTGACCCCATCACGAGGCGAGGGTGACACCAGACTGACCCTATCACTAGGCGAGGCTGACACCAGACTGACCCCATCACGAGGCGAGGCTGACACCAGACTGACCCCATCACGAGGCGAGTCTGACACCAGACTGACCCTATCACTAGGCGAGGCTTACACCAGACTGACCCCATCACGAGGCGATGCTGAAACCAGACTGACACCATTACGATGTGAGGCTGACGCCAGACTGACCCCATCGCGAGGCGAGGCTGACACCTGACTGACACCATCACGATGTGAGGCTGACACCAGACTGACCCATCACGAGGCGAGGCTGACACCAGACTGACCCCATCACGAGGCGAGGCTGACACCAGACTGACACCATCATGATGTGAGGCTGACACCAGACTGACCCCATCACGAGGCGAGACTGACACCAGACTGACCCCATCTCGAGGCGAGGCTGACACCAGACTGACACCATCATGATGTGAGGCTGACACCAGACTGACCTCATCACGAGGCGAGGCTGACACCAGACTGACACCATCACGAGGCGAGGCTGACACCAGACTGACACCATCATGATGTGAGGCTGACACCAGACTGAACCCATCACGAGGCGAGGGTGACACCAGACTGACCCTATCACGAGGCGAGGCTTACACCAGACTGACCCCATCTCGAGGCGAGGCTGACACCAGACTGACACCATTACGATGTGAGGCTGACACCAGACTGACCCCATCACGAGGCGAGGCTGACACCAGACTGACACCATCATGAGGCGAGGCTGACACCAGACTGACACCATCACGAGGCAAGGCTGATGCCAGACTGACCCCATCTCGAGGCGAGGCTGACACCTGACTGACACAATCACGATGTGAGGCTGACACCAGACTGACCCCATCACGAGGCGAGGCTGACACCAGACTGACCCCATCACGAGGCGAGGCTGACACCAGACTGACCCCATCACGAGGCAAGGGTGACACCAGACTGACCCCATCACGAGGCAAGGGTGACACCAGACTGACCCCATCACGAGGCGAGGCTGACACCAGACTGACCCCATCACGAGGCGAGGCTGATACCAGACTGACACCATCACGATGTGAGACTGACACCAGACTGACCCCATCACGAGGCGAGGCTGACACCAGACTGACCCCATCACGAGGCGAGGCTGACACCAGCCTGACACCATCAGGATGTGAGGCTGACACCAGACTGACCCCATCACGTGGTGAGGCTGACACCAGACTGACCCATTCACGAGTCGAGGCTGACACCAGACTGACCCCATCACGAGGCGAGGCTGACACTAGACTGACCCAATCACGAGGCGAGGCTGACACCAGACGGACACCATCACGAGGTGAGGCTGACACCAGACTGACACAATCACGAGGTGAGGCTGACACCAGACTGACACCATCATGATGTGAGGCTGACACCAGACTGACCTCATCTTGAGGCGAGACTGACACCAGACTGACCCCATCACGAGGCAAGGCTGACACCAGACTGACCCCATCACGAGGCAAGGGTGACACCAGACTGACCCCATCACGAGGCAAGGGTGACACCAGACTTACCCCATCACGAGGCGAGGCTGACACCAGACTGACCCCATCACGAGGCGAGGCTGATTCCAGACTGACACCATCATGATGTGAGACTGACACCAGACTGACCCCATCACGAGGCGAGGCTGACACCAGACTGACCCCATCACGAGGCGAGGCTGATACCAGACTGACACCATCATGATGTGAGACTGACACCAGACTGACCCCATCACGAGGCGAGGCTGACACCAGACTGACACCATAATGATGTGAGGCTGACACCAGACTGACCCCATCACGTGGTGAGGCTGACACCAGACTGACCCCATCACGAGGCGAGGCTGACACCAGACTGACCCCATCACGAGGCGAGGCTGACACCAGACTGACACCATAATGATGTGAGGCTGACACCAGACTGATCTCATCACGAGGCGAGGCTGACACCAGACTGACACCATCACGAGGCGAGGCTGACACCAGACTGTCACCATCATGATGTGAGGCTGACACCAGACTGACCCCATCACGAGGCGAGACTGACACCAGACTGACCCCATCACGAGGCGAGGGTGACACCAGACTGACCCTATCACTAGGCGAGGCTGACACCAGACTGACCCCATCACGAGGCGAGGCTGACACCAGACTGACCCCATCACGAGGCGAGGCTGACACCAGACTGACCCCATCACGAGGCGAGTCTGACACCAGACTGACCCTATCACTAGGCGAGGCTTATACCAGACTGACCCCATCACGAGGCGAGGCTGACACCAGACTGACACCATCATGATGTGAGGCTGACACCAGACTGACCTCATCACGAGGTGAGGCTGACACCAGACTGACCCCATCACGAGGCGAGGCTGACACCAGACTGACCCCATCATGAGGCGAGGCTGACACCAGACTGACACCATCATGATGTGAGGCTGACACCAGACTGACCCCATCCTGAGGCGAGGCTGACACCAGACTGACACCATCATGATGTGAGGCTGAACCCAGACTGACCTCATCACGAGGCGAGACTGACACCAGACTGACCCCATCACGAGGCGAGACTGACACCAGACTGACCCCATCATGAGGCGAGGCTGACACCAGACTGACACCATCACGAGGCGAGACTGACACCAGACTGACCCCATCACGAGGCGAGGCTGACACCAGACTGACCCCATCACGAGGCGAGGCTGACACCAGACTGACACCATAACGAGGCGAGGCTGACACCAGACTGACACCATCATGATGTGAGGCTGACACCAGACTGACCCCATCATGAGGCGAGACTGACACCAGACTGACCCCATCAAAAGGCGAGACTGACACCAGACTGACCCCATCACGAGGCGAGACTGACACCAGACTGACCCCATGATGATGTGAGGCTGACACCAGACTGACCCCATCACGGGGCGAGGCTGACACCAGACTGACCCCATCACGAGGCGAGACTGACACCAGACTGACCCCATCACGAGGCGAGACTGACACCAGACTGACCCCATCATGATGTGAGGCTGACACCAGACTGACCCCATCACGAGTCGAGGCTGACACCTGACTGACACTATCATGATGTGAGGCTGACACCAGACTGACCCCATCACGAGGCGAGGCTGACACCAGACTGACCCCATCACGAGGCGAGGCTGACACCAGACTGACCCCATCACGAGGTGAGGCTGACACCAGACTGACACCATCACGAGGCGAAGCTGACACCAGACTGACACCATCACGAGGCGATGCTGACACCAGACTGCCCCCATCACTAGGCGAGGCTGACACCAGACTGACCCCTTCATGATGTGAGGTTGACACCAGACTGACCCCATCACTTGGCGAGGCTGACACCAGACTGACCCCATCATGAGGCGAGGCTGACACCAGACTGACACCATCACGAGGCGAGGCTGACACCAGACTGACACCATCATGATGTGAGGCTGACACCAGACTGACCCCATCACGAGGCGAGGCTGACACCAGACTGACACCATCACGAGGCAAGGCTGACGCCAGACTGACCCCATCGCGAGGCGAGGCTGACACCTGACTGACACCTTCACGATGTGAGGCTGACACCAGACTGACCCCATCACGAGGCGAGGCTGACACCAGACTGACCCCATCACGAGGCGAGGCTGACACCAGACTGACACCATCACGAGGCAAGGGTGACACCAGACTGACCCCATCACGAGGCGAGGCTGACACCAGACTGACCCCATCACGAGGCGAGGCTGACACCAGACTGACACCATCATGATGTGAGACTGACACCAGACTGACCCCATCACGAGGCGAGGCTGACACCAGACTGACACCATAATGATGTGAGGCTGACACCAGACTGACCCCATCACGTGGTGAGGCTGACACCAGACTGACCCCATCACGAGGCGAGGCTGACACCAGACTGACCCCATCACGAGGCGAGGCTGACACCAGACTGACCCCATCACGAGGCGAGGCTGACACCAGACTGACCCCATCACGAGGCGAGGCTGACACCAGACTGACCCCATCACGAGGCGAGGCTGACACCAGACTGACCCCATCACGAGGCGAGGCTGACACCAGACTGACACCATCACGAGTCGAGACTGACACCAGACTGACACCATCATGATGTGAGGCTGACACCAGACTGATCTCATCACGAGGCGAGGCTGACACCAGACTGACACCATCACGAGGCGAGGCTGACACCAGACTGTCACCATCATGATGTGAGGCTGACACCAGACTGACCCCATCACGAGGCGAGACTGACACCAGACTGACCCCATCACGAGGCGAGGCTGACACCAGACTGACCCCATCACGAGGCGAGGGTGACACCAGACTGACCCTATCACTAGGCGAGGCTGACACCAGACTGACACCATCACGAGGCCAGGCTGACACCAGCCAGACCCCATCACGAGGCGAGGCTGACACCAGACTGACCCCATCACGAGGCGAGTCTGACACCAGACTGACCCCATCACGAGGCGAGGCTGACACCAGACTGACACCATCACGAGGCGAGGCTGACACCAGACTGACACTATCACGAGGCAAGGCTGACACCAGACTGACCCCATCACGAGGCGAGGCTGACACCAGACTGACACCATCATGATGTGAGGCTGACACCAGACTGACCCATCACGAGGCGAGGCTGACACCAGACTGACCCCATCACGAGGCGAGGCTGACACCAGACTGACACTATCATGATGTGAGGCTGACACCAGACTGACCTCATCACGAGGCGAGGCTGACACCAGACTGACACCATCACGAGGCGAGGCTGACACCAGACTGACACCATCATGATGTGAGGCTGACACCAGACTGACCCCATCACGAGGCGAGGGTGACACCAGACTGACCCTATCACTAGGCGAGGCTGACACCAGACTGACCCCATCACAAGGCGAGGCTGACACCAGACTGACCCCATCACGAGGCGAGTCTGACACCAGACTGACCCTATCACTAGGCGAGGCTTACACCAGACTGACCCCATCACGAGGCGATTCTGAAACCAGACTGACACCATTACGATGTGAGGCTGACGCCAGACTGACCCCATCGCGAGGCGAGGCTGACACCTGACTGACACCATCACGATGTGAGGCTGACACCAGACTGACCCATCACGAGGCGAGGCTGACACCAGACTGACCCCATCACGAGGCGAGGCTGACACCAGACTGACACCATCATGATGTGAGGCTGACACCAGACTGACCCCATCACGAGGCGAGACTGACACCAGACTGACCCCATCTCGAGGCGAGGCTGACACCAGACTGACACCATCACGATGTGAGGCTGACACCAGACTGACCCCATCACAAGGCGAGGCTGACACCAGACTGACCCCATCACGAGGCAAGGGTGACACCAGTCTGACCCCATCACGAGGCGATTCTGAAACCAGACTGACACCATTACGATGTGAGGCTGACGCCAGACTGACCCCATCGCGAGGCGAGGCTGACACCTGACTGACACCATTACGATGTGAGGCTGACGCCAGACTGACCCCATCGCGAGGCGAGGCTGACACCTGACTGACACCATCACGATGTGAGGCTGACACCAGACTGACCCATCACGAGGCGAGGCTGACACCAGACTGACCCCATCACGAGGCGAGGCTGACACCAGACTGACACCATCATGATGTGAGGCTGACACCAGACTGACCCCATCACGAGGCGAGGCTGACACCAGACTGACCCCATCACGAGGCGAGGCTGACACCAGACTGACCCCATCACGAGGTGAGGCTGACACCAGACTGACACCATCACGAGGCGAAGCTGACACCAGACTGACACCATCACGAGGCGATGCTGACACCAGACTGCCCCCATCACTAGGGGAGGCTGACACCAGACTGACCCCTTCATGATGTGAGGTTGACACCAGACTGACCCCATCACTTGGCGAGGCTGACACCAGTCTGACCCCATCATGAGGCGAGGCTGACACCAGACTGACACCATCACGAGGCGAGGCTGACACCAGACTGACACCATCATGATGTGAGGCTGACACCAGACTGACCCCATCACGAGGCGAGGCTGACACCAGACTGACACCATCACGAGGCAAGGCTGACGCCAGACTGACCCCATCGCGAGGCGAGGCTGACACCTGACTGACACCTTCACGATGTGAGGCTGACACCAGACTGACCCCATCACGAGGCGAGGCTGACACCAGACTGACCCCATCACGAGGCGAGGCTGACACCAGACTGACACCATCACGAGGCAAGGGTGACACCAGACTGACCCCATCACGAGGCGAGGCTGACACCAGACTGACCCCATCACGAGGCGAGGCTGATACCAGACTGACACCATCATGATGTGAGACTGACACCAGACTGACCCCATCACGAGGCGAGGCTGACACCAGACTGACCCCATCACGAGGCGAGGCTGATACCAGACTGACACCATCATGATGTGAGACTGACACCAGACTGACCCCATCACGAGGCGAGGCTGACACCAGACTGACACCATAATGATGTGAGGCTGACACCAGACTGACCCCATCACGTGGTGAGGCTGACACCAGACTGACCCCATCACGAGGCGAGGCTGACACCAGACTGACCCCATCACGAGGCGAGGCTGACACCAGACTGACCCCATCACGAGGCGAGGCTGACACCAGACTGACACCATCATGATGTGAGGCTGACACCAGACTGACCCCATCACGGGACGAGGCTGACACCAGACTGACCCCATCACGAGGCGAGACTGACACCAGACTGACACCATCACGACGCGAGACTGACACCAGACTGACCACTTCATGAGGCGAGACTGACACCAGACTGACCCCATCACGGGACGAGGCTGACACCAGACTGACCCCATCATGAGGCGAGACTGACAGCAGACTGACACCATCACGAGGCGAGACTGACACCAGACTGACCCCATCACGAGGCGAGGCTGACACCAGACTGACCCCATCACGAGGCGGGGCTGACACCAGACTGACCCCATCACGAGGCGAGGCTGACACCAGACTGACACCATCACGAGGCGAGGCTGACACCAGACTGACACCATCATGATGTGAGGCTGACACCAGACTGACCCCATCACGAGGCGAGACTGACACCAGACTGACCCCATCACGAGGCGAGGCAGACACCAGACTGACACCATCACGAGGCGAGGCTGACACCAGACTGACACCATCATGATGTGAGGCTGACACCAGACTGACCCCATCACTTGGCGAGACTGACACCAGACTGACCCCATCACTAGGCGAGACTGACACCAGACTGACCCCATCACGAGGCGAGACTGACACCAGACTGACCCCATCACTAGGCGAGACTGACACCAGACTGACCCCATCACGAGGCGAGACTGACACCAGACTGACCCCATCACGAGGCGAGACTGACACCAGACTGACCCCATCACTAGGCGAGACTGACACCAGACTGACCCCATCACGAGGCGAGACTGACACCAGACTGACCCCATCACGAGGCGAGACTGACACCAGACTGACCCCATCACGAGGCGAGGCTGACACCAGACTGACCCAATCACAAGGCGAGGCTGACACCAGACAGACACCATCACGAGGCGAGGCTGACACCAGACGGACACCATCACGAGGCGAGGCTGACACTAGACTGACCCAATCACGAGGCGAGGCTGACACCAGACGGACACCATCACGAGGTGAGGCTGACACCAGACTGACACAATCACGAAGCGAGGCTGACACCACACTGACACCATCATGATGTGAGGCTGACACCAGACTGACCTCATCATGAGGCGAGACTGACACCAGACTGACCCCATCACGAGGCAAGGCTGACACCAGACTGACCCCATTACGAGGCGAGGCTGACACCAGACTGACACCATCACGAGGCGAGGCTGACACCAGACTGACACCATCATGATGTGAGACTGACACAAGACTGACCCCATCACGAGGCGAGGCTGACACCAGACTGACCCCATCACGAGGCGAGGCTGACATCAGACTGACCCCATCACGAGGCGAGGCTGACACCTGACTGACACCATCATGATGTGAGGCTGACACCAGACTGACCTCATCACGAGGCGAGGCTGACACCAGACTGACACCATCACGAGGCGAGGCTGACACCAGACTGACACCATCATGATGTGAGGCTGACACCAGACTGACCCCATCACGAGGCGAGGGTGACACCAGACTGACCCTATCACTAGGCGAGGCTGACACCAGACTGACCCCATCACGAGGCGAGGCTGACACCAGACTGACCCCATCACGAGGCGAGTCTGACACCAGACTGACCCTATCACTAGGCGAGGCTTACACCAGACTGACCCCATCACGAGGCGATGCTGAAACCAGACTGACACCATTACGATGTGAGGCTGACGCCAGACTGACCCCATCGCGAGGCGAGGCTGACACCTGACTGACACCATCACGATGTGAGGCTGACACCAGACTTACCCATCACGAGGCGAGGCTGACACCAGACTGACCCCATCACGAGGCGAGGCTGACACCAGACTGACACCATCATGATGTGAGGCTGACACCAGACTGACCCCATCACGAGGCGAGACTGACACCAGACTGACCCCATCTCGAGGCGAGGCTGACACCAGACTGACACCATCATGATGTGAGGCTGACACCAGACTGACCTCATCACGAGGCGAGGCTGACACCAGACTGACACCATCACGAGGCGAGGCTGACACCAGACTGACACCATCATGATGTGAGGCTGACACCAGACTGAACCCATCACGAGGCGAGGGTGACACCAGACTGACCCTATCACGAGGCGAGGCTTACACCAGACTGACCCCATCTCGAGGCGAGGCTGACACCAGACTGACACCATTACGATGTGAGGCTGACACCAGACTGACCCCATCACGAGGCGAGGCTGACACCAGACTGACACCATCATGAGGCGAGGCTGACACCAGACTGACACCATCACGAGGCAAGGCTGATGCCAGACTGACCCCATCTCGAGGCGAGGCTGACACCTGACTGACACAATCACGATGTGAGGCTGACACCAGACTGACCCCATCACGAGGCGAGGCTGACACCAGACTGACCCCATCACGAGGCGAGGCTGACACCAGACTGACCCCATCACGAGGCAAGGGTGACACCAGACTGACCCCATCACGAGGCAAGGGTGACACCAGACTGACCCCATCACGAGGCGAGGCTGACACCAGACTGACCCCATCACGAGGCGAGGCTGATACCAGACTGACACCATCACGATGTGAGACTGACACCAGACTGACCCCATCACGAGGCGAGGCTGACACCAGACTGACCCCATCACGAGGCGAGGCTGACACCAGCCTGACACCATCAGGATGTGAGGCTGACACCAGACTGACCCCATCACGTGGTGAGGCTGACACCAGACTGACCCATTCACGAGTCGAGGCTGACACCAGACTGACCCCATCACGAGGCGAGGCTGACACTAGACTGACCCAATCACGAGGC
Source organism: Staurois parvus (assembly GCF_062004578.1). Lineage (NCBI taxonomy): Eukaryota > Metazoa > Chordata > Amphibia > Anura > Ranidae > Staurois > Staurois parvus. Next base: position 9,791 of record NW_028318901.1, on the reverse strand, counting down.
GAGGCTGACACCAGACGGACACCATCACGAGGTGAGGCTGACACCAGACTGACACAATCACGAGGCGAGGCTGACACCAGACTGACACCATCATGATGTGAGGCTGACACCAGACTGACCTCATCTTGAGGCGAGACTGACACCAGACTTACCCCATCACGAGGCAAGGCTGACACCAGACTGACCCCATCACGAGGCAAGGGTGACACCAGACTGACCCCATCACGAGGCAAGGGTGACACCAGACTTACCCCATCACGAGGCGAGGCTGACACCAGACTGACCCCATCACGAGGCGAGGCTGATACCAGACTGACACCATCATGATGTGAGACTGACACCAGACTGACCCCATCACGAGGCGAGGCTGACACCAGACTGACCCCATCACGAGGCGAGGCTGATACCAGACTGACACCATCATGATGTGAGACTGACACCAGACTGACCCCATCACGAGGCGAGGCTGACACCAGACTGACACCATAATGATGTGAGGCTGACACCAGACTGACCCCATCACGTGGTGAGGCTGACACCAGACTGACCCCATCACGAGGCGAGGCTGACACCAGACTGACCCCATCACGAGGCGAGGCTGACACCAGACTGACACCATAATGATGTGAGGCTGACACCAGACTGATCTCATCACGAGGCGAGGCTGACACCAGACTGACACCATCACGAGGCGAGGCTGACACCAGACTGACACCATCATGATGTGAGGCTGACACCAGACTGACCCCATCACGAGGCGAGACTGACACCAGACTGACCCCATCACGAGGCGAGGGTGACACCAGACTGACCCTATCACTAGGCGAGGCTGACACCAGACTGACCCCATCACGAGGCGAGGCTGACACCAGACTGACCCCATCACGAGGCGAGGCTGACACCAGACTGACCCCATCACGAGGCGAGTCTGACACCAGACTGACCCTATCACTAGGCGAGGCTTATACCAGACTGACCCCATCACGAGGCGAGGCTGACACCAGACTGACACCATCATGATGTGAGGCTGACACCAGACTGACCTCATCACGAGGTGAGGCTGACACCAGACTGACCCCATCACGAGGCGAGGCTGACACCAGACTGACCCCATCATGAGGCGAGGCTGACACCAGACTGACACCATCATGATGTGAGGCTGACACCAGACTGACCCCATCCTGAGGCGAGGCTGACACCAGACTGACACCATCATGATGTGAGGCTGAACCCAGACTGACCTCATCACGAGGCGAGACTGACACCAGACTGACCCCATCACGAGGCGAGACTGACACCAGACTGACCCCATCATGAGGCGAGGCTGACACCAGACTGACACCATCACGAGGCGAGACTGACACCAGACTGACCCCATCACGAGGCGAGGCTGACACCAGACTGACCCCATCACGAGGCGAGGCTGACACCAGACTGACACCATAACGAGGCGAGGCTGACACCAGACTGACACCATCATGATGTGAGGCTGACACCAGACTGACCCCATCATGAGGCGAGACTGACACCAGACTGACCCCATCAAAAGGCGAGACTGACACCAGACTGACCCCATCACGAGGCGAGACTGACACCAGACTGACCCCATGATGATGTGAGGCTGACACCAGACTGACCCCATCACGGGGCGAGGCTGACACCAGACTGACCCCATCACGAGGCGAGACTGACACCAGACTGACCCCATCACGAGGCGAGACTGACACCAGACTGACCCCATCATGATGTGAGGCTGACACCAGACTGACCCCATCACGAGTCGAGGCTGACACCTGACTGACACCATCATGATGTGAGGCTGACACCAGACTGACCCCATCACGAGGCGAGGCTGACACCAGACTGACCCCATCACGAGGCGAGGCTGACACCAGACTGACCCCATCACGAGGTGAGGCTGACACCAGACTGACACCATCACGAGGCGAAGCTGACACCAGACTGACACCATCACGAGGCGATGCTGACACCAGACTGCCCCCATCACTAGGCGAGGCTGACACCAGACTGACCCCTTCATGATGTGAGGTTGACACCAGACTGACCCCATCACTTGGCGAGGCTGACACCAGACTGACCCCATCATGAGGCGAGGCTGACACCAGACTGACACCATCACGAGGCGAGGCTGACACCAGACTGACACCATCATGATGTGAGGCTGACACCAGACTGACCCCATCACGAGGCGAGGCTGACACCAGACTGACACCATCACGAGGCAAGGCTGACGCCAGACTGACCCCATCGCGAGGCGAGGCTGACACCTGACTGACACCTTCACGATGTGAGGCTGACACCAGACTGACCCCATCACGAGGCGAGGCTGACACCAGACTGACCCCATCACGAGGCGAGGCTGACACCAGACTGACACCATCACGAGGCAAGGGTGACACCAGACTGACCCCATCACGAGGCGAGGCTGACACCAGACTGACCCCATCACGAGGCGAGGCTGACACCAGACTGACCCCATCACGAGGCGAGGCTGACACCAGACTGACACCATAATGATGTGAGGCTGACACCAGACTGACCCCATCACGTGGTGAGGCTGACACCAGACTGACCCCATCACGAGGCGAGGCTGACACCAGACTGACCCCATCACGAGGCGAGGCTGACACCAGACTGACCCCATCACGAGGCGAGGCTGACACCAGACTGACCCCATCACGAGGCGAGGCTGACACCAGACTGACCCCATCACGAGGCGAGGCTGACACCAGACTGACCCCATCACGAGGCGAGGCTGACACCAGACTGACACCATCACGAGTCGAGACTGACACCAGACTGACACCATCATGATGTGAGGCTGACACCAGACTGATCTCATCACGAGGCGAGGCTGACACCAGACTGACACCATCACGAGGCGAGGCTGACACCAGACTGTCACCATCATGATGTGAGGCTGACACCAGACTGACCCCATCACGAGGCGAGACTGACACCAGACTGACCCCATCACGAGGCGAGGCTGACACCAGACTGACCCCATCACGAGGCGAGGGTGACACCAGACTGACCCTATCACTAGGCGAGGCTGACACCAGACTGACACCATCACGAGGCCAGGCTGACACCAGCCAGACCCCATCACGAGGCGAGGCTGACACCAGACTGACCCCATCACGAGGCGAGTCTGACACCAGACTGACCCCATCACGAGGCGAGGCTGACACCAGACTGACACCATCACGAGGCGAGGCTGACACCAGACTGACACTATCACGAGGCAAGGCTGACACCAGACTGACCCCATCACGAGGCGAGGCTGACACCAGACTGACACCATCATGATGTGAGGCTGACACCAGACTGACCCATCACGAGGCGAGGCTGACACCAGACTGACCCCATCACGAGGCGAGGCTGACACCAGACTGACACTATCATGATGTGAGGCTGACACCAGACTGACCTCATCACGAGGCGAGGCTGACACCAGACTGACACCATCACGAGGCGAGGCTGACACCAGACTGACACCATCATGATGTGAGGCTGACACCAGACTGACCCCATCACGAGGCGAGGGTGACACCAGACTGACCCTATCACTAGGCGAGGCTGACACCAGACTGACCCCATCACGAGGCGAGGCTGACACCAGACTGACCCCATCACGAGGCGAGTCTGACACCAGACTGACCCTATCACTAGGCGAGGCTTACACCAGACTGACCCCATCACGAGGCGATTCTGAAACCAGACTGACACCATTACGATGTGAGGCTGACGCCAGACTGACCCCATCGCGAGGCGAGGCTGACACCTGACTGACACCATCACGATGTGAGGCTGACACCAGACTGACCCATCACGAGGCGAGGCTGACACCAGACTGACCCCATCACGAGGCGAGGCTGACAGCAGACTGACACCATCACGATGTGAGGCTGACACCAGACTGACCCCATCACAAGGCGAGGCTGACACCAGACTGACCCCATCACGAGGCAAGGGTGACACCAGTCTGACCCCATCACGAGGCGATTCTGAAACCAGACTGACACCATTACGATGTGAGGCTGGCGCCAGACTGACCCCATCGCGAGGCGAGGCTGACACCTGACTGACACCATTACGATGTGAGGCTGACGCCAGACTGACCCCATCGCGAGGCGAGGCTGACACCTGACTGACACCATCACGATGTGAGGCTGACACCAGACTGACCCATCACGAGGCGAGGCTGACACCAGACTGACCCCATCACGAGGCGAGGCTGACACCAGACTGACACCATCATGATGTGAGGCTGACACCAGACTGACCCCATCACGAGGCGAGGCTGACACCAGACTGACCCCATCACGAGGCGAGGCTGACACCAGACTGACCCCATCACGAGGTGAGGCTGACACCAGACTGACACCATCACGAGGCGAAGCTGACACCAGACTGACACCATCACGAGGCGATGCTGACACCAGACTGCCCCCATCACTAGGGGAGGCTGACACCAGACTGACCCCTTCATGATGTGAGGTTGACACCAGACTGACCCCATCACTTGGCGAGGCTGACACCAGTCTGACCCCATCATGAGGCGAGGCTGACACCAGACTGACACCATCACGAGGCGAGGCTGACACCAGACTGACACCATCATGATGTGAGGCTGACACCAGACTGACCCCATCACGAGGCGAGGCTGACACCAGACTGACACCATCACGAGGCAAGGCTGACGCCAGACTGACCCCATCGCGAGGCGAGGCTGACACCTGACTGACACCTTCACGATGTGAGGCTGACACCAGACTGACCCCATCACGAGGCGAGGCTGACACCAGACTGACCCCATCACGAGGCGAGGCTGACACCAGACTGACACCATCACGAGGCAAGGGTGACACCAGACTGACCCCATCACGAGGCGAGGCTGACACCAGACTGACCCCATCACGAGGCGAGGCTGATACCAGACTGACACCATCATGATGTGAGACTGACACCAGACTGACCCCATCACGAGGCGAGGCTGACACCAGACTGACCCCATCACGAGGCGAGGCTGACACCAGACTGACCCCATCACGAGGCGAGGCTGACACCAGACTGACCCCATCACGAGGCGAGGCTGACACCAGACTGACCCCATCACGAGGCGAGGCTGACACCAGACTGACACCATCACGAGTCGAGACTGACACCAGACTGACACCATCATGATGTGAGGCTGACACCAGACTGATCTCATCACGAGGCGAGGCTGACACCAGACTGACACCATCACGAGGCGAGGCTGACACCAGACTGTCACCATCATGATGTGAGGCTGACACCAGACTGACCCCATCACGAGGCGAGACTGACACCAGACTGACCCCATCACGAGGCGAGGCTGACACCAGACTGACCCCATCACGAGGCGAGGGTGACACCAGACTGACCCTATCACTAGGCGAGGCTGACACCAGACTGACACCATCACGAGGCGAGGCTGACACCAGACTGACCCCATCACGAGGCGAGGCTGACACCAGACTGACCCCATCACGAGGCGAGTCTGACACCAGACTGACCCCATCACGAGGCGAGGCTGACACCAGACTGACACCATCACGAGGCGAGGCTGACACCAGACTGACACTATCACGAGGCAAGGCTGACACCAGACTGACCCCATCACGAGGCGAGGCTGACACCAGACTGACACCATCATGATGTGAGGCTGACACCAGACTGACCCCATCACGAGGCGAGGCTGACACCAGACTGACCCCATCACGAGGCGAGGCTGACACCAGACTGACACTATCATGATGTGAGGCTGACACCAGACTGACCTCATCACGAGGCGAGGCTGACACCAGACTGACACCATCACGAGGCGAGGCTGACACCAGACTGACACCATCATGATGTGAGGCTGACACCAGACTGACCCCATCACGAGGCGAGGGTGACACCAGACTGACCCTATCACTAGGCGAGGCTGACACCAGACTGACCCCATCACGAGGCGAGGCTGACACCAGACTGACCCCATCACGAGGCGAGTCTGACACCAGACTGACCCTATCACTAGGCGAGGCTTACACCAGACTGACCCCATCACGAGGCGATTCTGAAACCAGACTGACACCATTACGATGTGAGGCTGACGCCAGACTGACCCCATCGCGAGGCGAGGCTGACACCTGACTGACACCATCACGATGTGAGGCTGACACCAGACTGACCCATCACGAGGCGAGGCTGACACCAGACTGACCCCATCACGAGGCGAGGCTGACACCAGACTGACACCATCATGATGTGAGGCTGACACCAGACTGACCCCATCACGAGGCTAGACTGACACCAGACTGACCCCATCTCGAGGCGAGGCTGACACCAGACTGACACCATCACGATGTGAGGCTGACACCAGACTGACCCCATCACGAGGCGAGGCTGACACCAGACTGACCCCATCACGAGGCAAGGGTGACACCAGACTGACCCCATCACGAGGCAAGGGTGACACCAGACTGACCCCATCACGAGGCGAGGCTGACACCAGACTGACCCCATCACGAGGCGAGGCTGATACCAGACTGACACCATCATGATGTGAGACTGACACCAGACTGACCCCATCACGAGGCGAGGCTGACACCAGACTGACACCATAATGATGTGAGGCTGACACCAGACTGACCCCATCACGTGGTGAGGCTGACACCAGACTGACCCCATCACGAGGCGAGGCTGACACCAGACTGACCCCATCACGAGGCGAGGCTGACACCAGACTGACCCCATCACGAGGCGAGGCTGACACCAGACTGACCCCATCACGAGGCGAGGCTGACACCAGACTGACACCATCACGAGTCGAGACTGACACCAGACTGACACCATCATGATGTGAGGCTGACACCAGACTGATCTCATCACGAGGCGAGGCTGACACCAGACTGACACCATCACGAGGCGAGGCTGACACCAGACTGTCACCATCATGATGTGAGGCTGACACCAGACTGACCCCATCACGAGGCGAGACTGACACCAGACTGACCCCATCACGAGGCGAGGCTGACACCAGACTGACCCCATCACGAGGCGAGGGTGACACCAGACTGACCCTATCACTAGGCGAGGCTGACACCAGACTGACACCATCACGAGGCCAGGCTGACACCAGCCAGACCCCATCACGAGGCGAGGCTGACACCAGACTGACCCCATCACGAGGCGAGTCTGACACCAGACTGACCCCATCACGAGGCGAGGCTGACACCAGACTGACACCATCACGAGGCGAGGCTGACACCAGACTGACACTATCACGAGGCAAGGCTGACACCAGACTGACCCCATCACGAGGCGAGGCTGACACCAGACTGACACCATCATGATGTGAGGCTGACACCAGACTGACCCATCACGAGGCGAGGCTGACACCAGACTGACCCCATCACGAGGCGAGGCTGACACCAGACTGACACTATCATGATGTGAGGCTGACACAAGACTGACCTCATCACGAGGCGAGGCTGACACCAGACTGACACCATCACGAGGCGAGGCTGACACCAGACTGACACCATCATGATGTGAGGCTGACACCAGACTGACCCCATCATGAGGCGAGGGTGACACCAGACTGACCCTATCACTAGGCGAGGCTGACACCAGACTGACCCCATCACGAGGCGAGGCTGACACCAGACTGACCCCATCACGAGGCGAGTCTGACACCAGACTGACCCTATCACTAGGCGAGGCTTACACCAGACTGACCCCATCACGAGGCGATTCTGAAACCAGACTGACACCATTACGATGTGAGGCTGACGCCAGACTGACCCCATCGCGAGGCGAGGCTGACACCTGACTGACACCATCACGATGTGAGGCTGACACCAGACTGACCCATCACGAGGCGAGGCTGACACCAGACTGACCCCATCACGAGGCGAGGCTGACACCAGACTGACACCATCATGATGTGAGGCTGACACCAGACTGACCCCATCACGAGGCGAGACTGACACCAGACTGACCCCATCTCGAGGCGAGGCTGACACCAGACTGACACCATCACGATGTGAGGCTGACACCAGACTGACCCCATCACAAGGCGAGGCTGACACCAGACTGACCCCATCACGAGGCAAGGGTGACACCAGTCTGACCCCATCACGAGGCGATTCTGAAACCAGACTGACACCATTACGATGTGAGGCTGGCGCCAGACTGACCCCATCGCGAGGCGAGGCTGACACCTGACTGACACCATTACGATGTGAGGCTGACGCCAGACTGACCCCATCGCGAGGCGAGGCTGACACCTGACTGACACCATCACGATGTGAGGCTGACACCAGACTGACCCATCACGAGGCGAGGCTGACACCAGACTGACCCCATCACGAGGCGAGGCTGACACCAGACTGACACCATCATGATGTGAGGCTGACACCAGACTGACCCCATCACGAGGCGAGGCTGACACCAGACTGACCCCATCACGAGGCGAGGCTGACACCAGACTGACCCCATCACGAGGTGAGGCTGACACCAGACTGACACCATCACGAGGCGAAGCTGACACCAGACTGACACCATCACGAGGCGATGCTGACACCAGACTGCCCCCATCACTAGGGGAGGCTGACACCAGACTGACCCCTTCATGATGTGAGGTTGACACCAGACTGACCCCATCACTTGGCGAGGCTGACACCAGTCTGACCCCATCATGAGGCGAGGCTGACACCAGACTGACACCATCACGAGGCGAGGCTGACACCAGACTGACACCATCATGATGTGAGGCTGACACCAGACTGACCCCATCACGAGGCGAGGCTGACACCAGACTGACACCATCACGAGGCAAGGCTGACGCCAGACTGACCCCATCGCGAGGCGAGGCTGACACCTGACTGACACCTTCACGATGTGAGGCTGACACCAGACTGACCCCATCACGAGGCGAGGCTGACACCAGACTGACCACATCACGAGGCGAGGCTGACACCAGACTGACACCATCACGAGGCAAGGGTGACACCAGACTGACCCCATCACGAGGCGAGGCTGACACCAGACTGACCCCATCACGAGGCGAGGCTGATACCAGACTGACACCATCATGATGTGAGACTGACACCAGACTGACCCCATCACGAGGCGAGGCTGACACCAGACTGACACCATAATGATGTGAGGCTGACACCAGACTGACCCCATCACGTGGTGAGGCTGACACCAGACTGACCCCATCACGAGGCGAGGCTGACACCAGACTGACCCCATCACGAGGCGAGGCTGACACCAGACTGACCCCATCACGAGGCGAGGCTGACACCAGACTGACCCCATCACGAGGCGAGGCTGACACCAGACTGACCCCATCACGAGGCGAGGCTGACACCAGACTGACCCCATCACGAGGCGAGGCTGACACCAGACTGACCCCATCACGAGGCGAGGCTGACACCAGACTGACACCATCACGAGTCGAGACTGACACCAGACTGACACCATCATGATGTGAGGCTGACACCAGACTGATCTCATCACGAGGCGAGGCTGACACCAGACTGACACCATCACGAGGCGAGGCTGACACCAGACTGACACTATCACGAGGCAAGGCTGACACCAGACTGACCCCATCACGAGGCGAGGCTGACACCAGACTGACACCATCATGATGTGAGGCTGACACCAGACTGACACCATCACGAGGCGAGGCTGACACCAGACTGTCACCATCATGATGTGAGGCTGACACCAGACTGACCCCATCACGA